>NC_035441.2:118768959-119062546 GCF_002127325.2 Helianthus annuus
ACACGTAGTTTAGCTACGTTTACCTAGAAACTGACAAGTTATTCCCTGTTAGGAATACTATAGATGCACGCTAGCGAGTTCACATTATTGGAATGACATCACGGAATCACGTTAAGCTAGCTTTGCACGGACATCAAGGTGAGTTCATAACCCCCACTTTTTACTGTTTTACATTTTTATAAATGTTTTCGGGGGTGGAAAGACATGCAAGTTTTGCAAAAATAAACAACTTTTCGATGAACGAAAACTCATATTTATAAACCGTGTTGCGAATGAATTTCAAGGAACTTAAATGGTTTACGAATGATTTCGATCAAACATACCGGTTTTACAAATTTGATTCGCATATTACGAAACGTGCATGATTTTCTAATTGGTACGGGCGACACAGTCGAGGTGATTCGACACAGTCGAGGTGATTCGACACAGTCGAGGTGATTCGACACAGTCGAGGTGATTCGACACAGTCGAGGTGATTCGACACAGTCGAGGGGATTCGACACAGTCGAGGTTATTCGACACAGTCGAGGTGATTCACACAGTCGAGGTGATTCGACACTAAAAACCGTCTACACAGGTTGAGTACTTCCTATGTCGCCGCATACGTTAATGTCCTCGCGAAACATTAACGATCAACCTGTTCATAGACGCTTTACATACCCATTTACAACATTAAAACTTTCCTATATTCATAAGATTCATTTGATGGAAACTCACAAATACATGAATTACAAACTTTGGTAACGTTTTTCAAGTTATACCTAAGTAAGAGGAAGCGCTGATCCTGCTTACAAAGGTTCGTTTGGGCTCGGCCCTTTCTCTCTCGTGCAATGCACAAAGACTCTCGTGGGCTAGACCCACAGTTTTCATATATCATGCCGAGAAAATGATTTTACTATATTTTCTCAACAACTTTAAAACCGGTTATCAAAAAGATTTCTTTTAAATCTTTTCAAAACAAACTATGAACTCGCTCAACTTTATGTTGACTTTTTCGCATGTTCTTTCTCAGGTTACATTTTTAAAACTATGGAATGGTTGGAATAGGAGAACCCATGGAAATTCGAGTACCTAGCAGGCGTTCAATATCTAGAAGTCTTAGATTATTTGCTTCCGCTGTGCAACGAAGATACCAGTCCGGTCACGCCAGCTCTGATATTTCAGGGTGTGACAGATTGGTATCAGAGCTATAGGTTTCAGCGAATTAGGTTTCTGTAGAGATACCTAGGCTTTAACCTTACTTTCCTCTGGGAACTTAGATTCTTAAGATTTGAAACATACAGAACGCCCAAGACTCGAATAGGGGTTCCAACCGTTGCCGAATATAATGAGTCAACAATTTTGGTTTTAAAAACACACAAGTGTTGCGTTTGATACACGGTACACGAATCGATAACACACAGTAAGCAAAACCTGGAGGGTTTTGATAACACGCATATAAGACCTTTGGGAAAACTCTTGATTAGAAACTTATGTCGAAATTCATTAAAGGTCCTCACGTAGGAGCCGCGAGTGTTAACTCCGGCACACACCATTATATTATGTCGTCTATGCCATCTTACTTACCCGAGCAGGTAACCTACGCGGAACGAAACACTAGTGCACAAGAATACATGAAACTTAAGCTATACGTCAGCGAACGTCGAAGTATATCATACACGACTTTCGAGGCAAGGCCTTCGAAAAACATGATTGGGCACGATAACAACGATGCTAATCCCACAACGGGAGAACTACTGATTGCAATGCAACAGTTTGCCACGTGATCCTGTAAACGAAACGAATCTCGCTGAGGTACGTTAGAACAAGATTTCACAACGTTCGCTACTTAGTCTAAAGAGACTCTCAGTTATGGGCGCTGCAAAAGAAGTCACATGCTTTCGCAATTTCTCCTATTTCATTTATGTCGAATACGCTATGTTCGACATTCCATGGTAATGTCACCTAACAACCGGTCCTCACACGTGAACTTCCAGGTAAAGTCCTTAAATTTCTTTTGTTGAAATTTCGACTTCTTGCATATAGTGAGTAGATTTTTGCATTTCTACTCCCCCCTAATGATCGTTGCACCACAAAGATTTTCTTCCATGATAGCAAACACTCAATTGTTTTATTTTTGATGAATTCATATTTACGCATGCATTGTTTGTCGCGCATGTCGTTCGTTGATCCGTGAAGACCATTGGAGGGCTTCTCTCCAAATTGTCATTTTATCAAAGCTCAAATATCGTTCGCTATACTTGATCTTTGCATTGTGATCTAGATGACCCGCATTATTGCAAAGCGTTCACTCTTTGATATCAAGTCGACGGATTTCTTGGAAAAATCATTTTGTTTTGAGTGGTATACATGGTTTTTCATTGTAACCATGTCGAAACTTTCTTATTGATACATGAATTCACTGTTGGATTATGTTTCTACCAAGTTCAATTGATTGAATTTGCTCGTAATATATATTCGATTCAAGATTCCATATGATGGATTGAAGCCATCATATTCGAAATAATCCCAACAAGCACTTCATTTGCTTTGAACCATAACAGGCTTGTTTGGTCTTCGACTTCATTGAATCGTTTCCTTGATCACGATCACCTTGTGGTGACGTTCTCACAAATTTGAAGCTTGCGCTAATCTCGTTTGCACACATCATGTACGGATTTAATTAATTATTTATTTGTTTATTTATATTAAATCCGTTTTGTTAATTGTCATATTAAAGCAGTCTTAATACAATCGTGTATTAAGATAATGGTACACAAGTTCATGTCATATTTCGGTGTACCTCTTAACGGTTCTTTCACCATTGAGCGAACATTTTGTGATATTTATTGCTTTTCATCTTCGCTCGAAAACATTATTTATTTGTTTCATTTTCAATTGAAAATCCTATGTAATTTGTTTGGAGCAACTATTCGTAATTACTTCGTTAAACCTTTCATTCGATTTCAAACACGGTGATACTTGTTTGATCACCGCTATTATTGAATTGTTTCATTCACTACGACACCTTGTGGTGTCGGTATAAACTTGTAGCTTGTGCTAATCACGATCAGCCGTTTCATGCGTAACTATTTACGCTTTTCGTTTGACACATCATTTAAATAGTCTTAATGCAATTATGTATTAAGACGATGATACACCAGGTTCGGTTGTATTTCATTTCGGTGTATCCTTGCAACACGTTGATTTTATTCATTAATGGTTCAAGAGTTGATAAATCATTTTTACGATTCTACTTATTTGAGCTTGTTAAATTCGAGTTTCAATCGTACAACAACCAACGCAAGTTTCCGTTGGTAGTGAATTCTATTATTTCAGAAATTGATTTGCATATTGTGAACGTTCGTTTGGAATTCTCTTAGTCGAAATTTCCTCCTTTGTTGTACCCCGTAAACTTGGTCGCAGTGTTGATATTATCACTACGCTTCGTTCACTTGACCTCGATTTCTAGAACAAACTCAGTTGAACCGTTGGGTTCTTATTGATGAAAAATGTCCTTACATTCACGTAATCTGAATAAGTTTTGATTCGATTACGCGGTCATTCACTTTGGTATTATTCGGACTTACATAGGAACGACACAACTGAGGAGATAACATTATACTAAATTTCGAGGACGAAATTTCTGCAACAGGGGGAGAATGTGACAACAGGTAATTAACGGCTTTTAATTACGCGATTAACAAACGTTTAGACGGTAATAAATAGCGTTTAAGACACGAATTAACTTAATTAGGCTTTTGGAAAGCCTAGATGTCACACCCCCAAAATCCACACGCGGAGTACTACCGCTTGGAGGCGTGACTGACCAGGATCAAGCCACCAATCATATTGAACATGTAAATAATATTAAGTAAAATAAATGTAAACCATCCATCCAATACGATAGGTGTTCAGAACATAACCATAGTTTCAAAGTGTAGCGGAAGCATAGTAAATAATCCAACACTAGTTAATTGTTTTAAATGTCATAATAGTTCAACGTAGAAACCACGATCCTTGCCCACAACGACCTGCTTCTCCAGTGCAAGCTCCAAGTACCTACCGATCTGCAAGGCAGGTAACAGAATGATCAACAAACTAGTTGAGCGAGTTCACAGTAAGTAAGTGCGTAACAGTAAGTAACGGGTGGCTCTACTGGGCCGATAGTAAGTTATACAGGTGGGGGCTTCCCATGTTATGTAACCACTAGACTATTCGTATCAACTACTCGTATCATCCCTGTTCTTCTTCCGAGAACAGTAGCGCGTATGGGGTGTACGTAGGTTTTACGCACGTATCCTTCACAACCGAGGATAGGAGACGCGGGGGTGTACATGGGTTTCACGTACGTATCCTTTGTACCGAGGATAGAAGTAAGTAATGCGTACACGTAGGTTTTACGTGCGTGCCTGACATCCGAGGCAGTAATTGGCATATGACCACGTAGGTGTTATCCTAACCTACGGAATCCGTCCTGACATCCGAGGATCATGGTAGGTGATAGTCTAGGAAAAGCATATGTACGTTCTTAGTCAATGGTAACCTTTATCCCATTCCCACGACCCGGGAATCCCATGCCTTAGTAGGAGTGTGAACTCACCTTGGGTTTGCTCGGTATGCTAAGTATGTGCTCAAAGTAAATCAATCACGTCCTAGAGTATGCACGTATTCAAATCAGTTTATATCCAAGTTGTGCACGTATAAGTAATCATACAAGTTCAAGCATGTATTTGACACCACGTAAGTTATGTACATCACTTAACAGCGGTTAAATAATCCAGTTATCATTTAACAGAGTTAACTATGTTACTGTGCAGGTTATCCAGGTTGGCGAAACAGAGGTTGGCGAAACATAGACTGTTTCGTCAACTACTCTTTGGCGAAACACAATTCAATTTCGTCGAAACCCTTGGCGAAACACATCCTTGTTTCGTCAAGCGTTCCATTCCGTCAATGACTCAAATTCGTCAAGCATTCTAATTCGTCAACATTCTAATTCGTCAAGCAGTCAGTTGCGCCAACATACAGATTCGTTAAGCAGAAGATACGTCAACATGTCAGTTACGAAAATTATGCAGTTGGATACAGAACTTATCACAGAAACCCTAATCGTTGTAACAGCCGTCACTATCAAGTAGCAATCATCCAGAATTCATTTACCATATCTCATCATAACACAATCATCCAGAAATCATTGTCTAGCATGAACCCTAGTTTAAACGTATCTCAAAACCGACTATCACTCAACAACACATTATCGAACCCTATCAAAATGCTAACCAAATCCAGATTAACACCATCCAGAAATCAAGTATTCAACCGTATCGAGTTTCACATAGAACCATATATATCCGACAACAACATTCCTATCGAAAATCTATATCATCACCATCATAATAAGAACCCTAATATTTAACATGTATCAATTTCAGATATACATCATCAAAGCATAATCACATGACACATAAACACGTACACGGATGAATGATCGATCAAGTCGCATAAATTTACTAACCGAGATGATGGTTTGGTCACGCAAGGGTTTCCGGTGGGTTCTAGTTCGCCGTCACAATGAGAGAGCTCTAGGGTTTCGGTAGTTTTGCCAAAGTTGTGAAACAGGAGATCGTTTCACATTTTAAACACGTAAAGACGGTTTGGGCCCATAATGGGCTTTGGCGAAACTGGGCCGGCGAATCAGGCTGTTTCGTTGAGATAGGATTGACGAGACAGGCCTCCTGTTTCGTCGAGATGATGTTGGCGAATCTAGTTCTGATTCGTCGGGCACTATGTGGTTTAATCAGTAGTCTATGTCTAATTGTTTCATACTATTCACATTACAATGGTAATCACATATATGCATAACACAGTACGTTTCATTAACACATAACATGTATGGTTACAAGTCAACAAGTCAAACAGTCAAAATCAATGGTCAAAGTCAACGTGCATTTAAAGTCAAAAGGTCGAGTTGTCACATTATCTCCAACTTGAAAGAAATTTCGTCCCGAAATTTGGTACGTACTTACTGAGGAAGCCAGGTAGGTTGCAACGTTCACTGGTTTTCCTGGGGTGTCACATCCTCCCCCCCGTTGATCTGGAATTTCGTCCCGAAATTCCGTGGTAGTAGCTTCAGCCTCAGCAGTAGTTGTATTGGTTCCGAATAACTGGGGATACTTTTCTGTCATCTGGTCTTCGCGTTCCCAGGTGTACTCTGGGCCACGACGGGAGTTCCAACGAACTCGAACAAGAGGGATTCTCTTGTTTTTGAGGACCTTAACATCCCGGTCCGTGATTTCAACTGGCTCTTCGACGAACTGCAACCGCTCGTCAATAGTGAGTTCCTTAAAAGGAACTATGAGGGTCTCATCTGACAGGCACTTCTTCAGATTCGACACGTGGAAGACATTGTGAACTGCACCGAGTTCAGCTGGTAGGTTCAACTTGTAGGCTACTTTGCCAATCTTTTCTATGATTTCGAACGGTCCAACGTACCGCGGGTTTAGTTTGCCCCGTTTGCCAAAACGAACCACACCCTTCCAGGGTGAAACTTTAAGTAAAACCCGGTCCCCGACCTGAAATTCCAATGGCTTTCTACGCTTGTCCGCGTAGGCTTTCTGACGGTCGCGTGCTGCCGCCATGCGTTGTCGTATTTGTGCAATCTTTTCCGTAGCGTCCACTACAATCTCTGGACCCGTAATCTGACTATCCCCCACCTCTGCCCAACAGAGAGGTGACCGGCATTTACGTCCGTACAATGCCTCGAATGGAGCGGCTTGAATGCTGGTATGGTAACTGTTATTGTATGAAAACTCCACCAATGGGAGGTGCTTTCCCAGCCGTTGCCGAAATCGATAACGCATGCCCTAAGCATGTCTTCAAGTGTTTGAATCGTTCGCTCAGACTGCCCATCCGTCTGAGGATGATATGCTGTGCTCATGTCTAATCGTGAGCCGAAAGATTTATGCATTGCTTGCCATAGCTCTGACGTGAATCGTGCATCGCGATCCGAAATAATAGATGTGGGCACTCCGTGCCTCGAAACAACTTCTTTAAGATAGACGTCTGCGAGAGTGGAGAACTTGTCCGTTTCCTTAATCGGCAGGAAGTGTGCAGACTTGGTGAGTCGATCAACTATGACCCATATTGTATCGTTCCCACGCTGAGATCTAGGTAAGCCTGTAACAAAATCCATGGAAATTTCTTCCCATTTCCATTGAGGTATCTTAGGCTGCTGAAGTAGACCAGCTGGCTTCTGATATTCAACCTTGACTCTCGCACAGGTCAAACATTTTCCAACGTACGTAGCGATGTGGGCCTTCATGCTAGGCCACCAATAAGTAGTGTTGATGTCGTGGTACATTTTATCTGACCCAGGATGTACCGAGTAGCGAGACTTGTGAGCTTCATCCATTACAAGTTCGCGTAAACCGCCATAGAGAGGGACCCAAATCCGGCCCGTTACACAGTAGGCGCCGTCTTCCTTTAGTTCCATTCGTTGCCTTGAGCCACGTAAGGCTTCAGCCTTGACGTTTTCGGGCTTTAGAGCTTCTATCTGAGCAGTTCGTATCTGTGCAGGAAGACTGGACTGAATAGTGAGCTGCAAGGCTCGTACGCGTCTAGGTAGAGTGTCTTTCCGACTGAGGGCGTCAGCCACAACATTGGCTTTGCCTGGATGGTACTTGATAGCGCATTCGTCATCGTTTAGTAGTTCGACCCATCTTCGTTGACGCATGTTCAAATCCTTTTGCTTAAGGATATGCTCGAGACTCCTGTGATCGGTGTAAATCGTGCACCTGGTACCGTACAGGTAGTGTCGCCATATCTTAAGTGCGAAAACAACAGCTCCCAGCTCTAAATCGTGCGTCGTGTAATTCCGTTCGTGAACCTTGAGTTGACGTGAAGCGTAAGCAATAACCTTATCCCGTTGCATCAATACGCACCCAAGTCCCTGTATCGATGCGTCACAATAAACCACGAAGTCATCTGTGCCCTCTGGCAATGAGAGAATAGGCGCGCTGCAAAGCCTATCCTTTAGGTACTGAAAAGCGGTCTCCTGGGGCTCTCCCCAGCGATAGGTGACACCCTTCTGTGTCAACATAGTGAGCGGCTGAGCGATCTTGGAGAAGTCTTTAATGAATCGCCTGTAGTACCCCGCCAAACCCAAGAATTGGCGTATCTCCGTTGGTGTGCGCGGTGCAGGCCAGTTTCTGATCTAGTCTACCTTGGATGGATCGACATGAATCCCATCCTTGTTCACCACATGGCCTAAGAAGTGGACTTCACGAAGCCAGAAGTCGCATTTGGAAAACTTGGCGTACAATTGCTCCTTTCGAAGGAGTTCCAAAATCAATCGCAGGTGTTGCTCATGCTCCTCTTGACTCTTGGAGTAAATCAGTATGTCATCGATGAAGACAATCACAAACTTGTCTAAGTACGGCTTGCACACCCTGTTCATCAGATCCATAAATACGGCAGGCGCATTCGTTAACCCAAATGGCATGACAAGAAACTCGTAGTGACCGTAACGAGTTCTGAAAGCGGTTTTGGAGACGTCCTCATCCCGGACTCTCAGCTGATGATACCCTGACCTTAAGTCTATCTTCGAATAGTAACACGACCCTTGCAACTGGTCGAATAAGTCGTCTATGCGTGGAAGAGGATAACGGTTCTTCACCGTCACCTTGTTCAGTTCCCTGTAGTCTATGCACATTCTGAACGTACCGTCCTTCTTTTTCACGAAAAGCACTGGAGCTCCCCAAGGTGAAGAGCTTGGTCGAATGAAGCCCTTTTCCAAGAGCTCTTGTAGCTGCTTTGACAGTTCCTCCAATTCTGATGGAGCTAGACGATATGGTGCGCGAGCTATGGGTGCTGCTCCTGGGGCGAGCTCGATCTGAAATTCGACCTGACGATGAGGCGGTAAGCCAGGTAAGTCCTCAGGAAACACTTGAGGAAAATCACGCACAACTGGTATATCCTCCAGCTTCCTTTCCTTTGCTGATGCGTCAGAGACAAGTGCCAGAATGGCAGTATGTCCCTTTCGTAAACATTTCTGCGCCTTTAAGAAAGAGATGATGCCAACCACAGCACCACTCTTGTCACCTTGAACTTCGAGAGGTTCCTGTCTAGAGCGAGAAATACGAATAACCTTCTCCTTGCATAAAATCTCTGCGCGATGTTGGGATAACCAATCCATACCGATGACTACGTCGAAACTACCCAAGACTATGGGTATAAGATCAATCGAGAAGGTCTGACCAGCTAGAACGATATTACAACCCTTGATTACATGTGCCGCTTCTACACTTTTACCATTTGCCAGTTCTACGACGTGTTTAGTGTTTAGGGGTGTTGGTGTACGTTTTAACAATTTACTCATTTTCAATGACATATAACTTGTATCAGCACCCGAATCAAATAAGACAGTAACATAAATATCGTCGAGAAGAAACTTACCCATAACCACATTGGGATCATTCACTGCGTCACCCCGACCTAGCACAAAAGCACGACCCCGAGCTTCGTTGCCATTGTTGTTGTTGTTTCCCCCGTTATTGTTGTTATTGTTCCCGTTGCCCTGATTGTTGTTGTTGTTCTGGTTCCTGTTTAGCTGAGGGCAGTGTCTCTTGATGTGACCTTCAGCACCACAATTGTAGCACCCCTTATTGCCCTGTTGCTGATTCTGCTGTGCCGGTGGCTGCTGCTGATTCTGGTTCGCAGGACGAGGGCTTCTACAGTCTTTGGCCTCGTGACCCATCTTGAGGCATCTTTGACAACGGCCCCTGTTACACTGGCCGCTGTGGTGCCTGTTGCAGTTGTTACACTTTGGAAGGTTTCCGCGATATCCACCCTGCCTGTGGCTACCTGACGACTGCTGGTTAGGGCTTTGATAGTTGTCAGTCTTTCGCTGCTGATTCTGGGACTGAACCGAAACTGATGCTTTGCTTGAATCCCCCTCCCATTTCCTCTTGTTGTCACTGGGAGTAGTAGGAGTAGCTGAAGTAGTAGCGGTGGTAGTAGCGTTGACACGCTTAGGCAGTTTATTCTGATCCACTGCCTGATCGGTAATACGGTGAGCGAGGCGCTGAATTTCCTGGATGTTGTCGAGATTAGCCGAGGTAACATGGCTCTGGATTTCTGGCGCCAATCCCTTGAGATACATCTCAATGCGCTTGTATGGAGGGTCCACCATAGTTGGACACAGAACGGCCAGCTCATTCGACCGTTTAGTATACGCTTCGATCTCTGATCCAACCATTTTCAAATTATACAGCTCGTCTTCCAACTTGTGAATATCTTCCCGAGTGCAGTACTCTCTCTTGATCAATTCCTTGAAATCATTCCAGGGTGTGGCGTTAGCAGCTGCCAACCCTAAGATCTGAACTTGGGCGTTCCACCAAGTTAATGCTACTCCTTCTAGCGTGCCAGTGGCGTATTTCACCCTGCGAGCCTCAGGGCATTCGCACATTTCAAACACTGACTCTAGCTTTTCAAACCAATGGAGGAGTCCCACTGCCCCCTCGGTGCCACTGAAAGTACTTGGACGACAGTCCATGAAGTTCTTGAAAGTGCAGACAGGTTGCTGCGCGTGTTGACCTATTGTGTACCAATCTGTCACACCCCCAAAATCCACACGCGGAGTACTACCGCTTGGAGGCGTGACTGACCAGGATCAAGCCACCAATCATATTGAACATGTAAATAATATTAAGTAAAATAAATGTAAACCATCCATCCAATACGATAGGTGTTCAAAACATAACCATAGTTTCAAAGTGTAGCGGAAGCATAGTAAATAATCCAACACTAGTTAATTGTTTTAAATGTCATAATAGTTCAACGTAGAAACCACGATCCTTGCCCACAACGACCTGCTTCTCCAGTGCAAGCTCCAAGTACCTACCGATCTGCAAGGCAGGTAACAGAATGATCAACAAACTAGTTGAGCGAGTTCACAGTAAGTAAGTGCGTAACAGTAAGTAACGGGTGGCTCTACTGGGCCGATAGTAAGTTATACAGGTGGGGGCTTCCCATGTTATGTAACCACTAGACTATTCGTATCAACTACTCGTATCATCCCTGTTCTTCTTCCGAGAACAGTAGCGCGTATGGGGTGTACGTAGGTTTTACGCACGTATCCTTCACAACCGAGGATAGGAGACGCGGGGGTGTACATGGGTTTCACGTACGTATCCTTTGTACCGAGGATAGAAGTAAGTAATGCGTACACGTAGGTTTTACGTGCGTGCCTGACATCCGAGGCAGTAATTGGCATATGACCACGTAGGTGTTATCCTAACCTACGGAATCCGTCCTGACATCCGAGGATCATGGTAGGTGATAGTCTAGGAAAAGCATATGTACGTTCTTAGTCAATGGTAACCTTTATCCCATTCCCACGACCCGGGAATCCCATGCCTTAGTAGGAGTGTGAACTCACCTTGGGTTTGCTCGGTATGCTAAGTATGTGCTCAAAGTAAATCAATCACGTCCTAGAGTATGCACGTATTCAAATCAGTTTATATCCAAGTTGTGCACGTATAAGTAATCATACAAGTACAAGCATGTATTTGACACCACGTAAGTTATGTACATCACTTAACAACGGTTAAATAATCCAGTTATCATTTAACAGAGTTAACTATGTTACTGTGCAGGTTATCCAGGTTGGCGAAACAGAGGTTGGCGAAACATAGACTGTTTCGTCAACTACTCTTTGGCGAAACACAATTCAATTTCGTCGAAACCCTTGGCGAAACACATCCTTGTTTCGTCAAGCGTTCCATTCCGTCAATGACTCAAATTCGTCAACCATTCTAATTCGTCAACATTCTAATTCGTCAAGCAGTCAGTTACGCCAACATACAGATTCGTTAAGCAGAAGATACGTCAACATGTCAGTTACGAAAATTATGCAGTTGGATACAGAACTTATCACAGAAACCCTAATCGTTGTAACAGCCGTCACTATCAAGTAGCAATCATCCAGAATTCATTTACCATATCTCATCATAACACAATCATCCAGAAATCATTGTCTAGCATGAACCCTAGTTTAAACGTATCTCAAAACCGACTATCACTCAACAACACATTATCGAACCCTATCAAAATGCTAACCAAATCCAGATTAACACCATCCAGAAATCAAGTATTCAACCGTATCGAGTTTCACATAGAACCATATATATCCGACAACAACATTCCTATCGAAAATCTATATCATCACCATCATAATAAGAACCCTAATATTTAACATGTATCAATTTCAGATATACATCATCAAAGCATAATCACATGACACATAAACACGTACACGGATGAATGATCGATCAAGTCGCATAAATTTACTAACCGAGATGATGGTTTGGTCACGCAAGGGTTTCCGGTGGGTTCTAGTTCGCCGTCACAATGAGAGAGCTCTAGGGTTTCGGTAGTTTTGCCAAAGTTGTGAAACAGGAGATCGTTTCACATTTTAAACACGTACAGACGGTTTGGGCCCATAATGGGCTTTGGCGAAACTGGGCCGGCGAATCAGGCTGTTTCGTTGAGATAGGATTGACGAGACAGGCCTCCTGTTTCGTCGAGATGATGTTGGCGAATCTAGTTCTGATTCGTCGGGCACTATGTGGTTTAATCAGTAGTCTATGTCTAATTGTTTCATACTATTCACATTACAATGGTAATCATATATATGCATAACACAGTACGTTTCATTAACACATAACATGTATGGTTACAAGTCAACAAGTCAAACAGTCAAAATCAATGGTCAAAGTCAACGTGCATTTAAAGTCAAAAGGTCGAGTTGTCACACTAGAAATGTCTACTTGATTGGCGTTACGTGATTTGGCGATTCTTCGGGAATTTAGTGCGCGTTTGAACTTTAAACGGACGGTTGGGATGTACGAAATGGAAAGTTCTAAATTTGAATATTCTATCTGTTTATTTATATGATTATATTAAGCGATATTAAATGGTTGAAGAGCGATTCCAATACACCGTCACATTATAACGCTTCCGAGTTTCAAACTTGTACGGTCCTATATATAACCATAATTATTTATATACACAACACGCAATCATACGCTCGTAAATTCTATATATTTTGATTTGAATTAATCGAAATACTAGAAAGCGTTTCATAAACTATCTTATGCATAAAATATATTGTGTTTTTATGCATCTAAATGAGACTCGTTTAATCAGTATAAATCATCACGCATCTACGGTTAATATGTATAGCATACTAGCCGGGAACTCGCGCACGTATAAGATTTTGTGTGTATATACATAAATGCACACACCCGACTCCATACTCTTGGCTGGCTGATTTCCTTTCATGCCATTTTTTTTAAAATTCTTTATTAATCTCTTTATATCCCCTTTAAAAACATGATACATGAAATTTTTTTTTAGAACCATGCTCCACCAACTTTAGTGTTCCACCATATGTCAAATAAACAGTCCCACTTGCTTGAGGATCTGTCCAAATCGGCTCCCCCATCTCTATAATTATTAAAAGAGTTTTCTTGCAAGTAACACACATTACCTACCTTCTCTTTATCCTCTGACTATAAACTCATACACACAGACAAATACAAATTGAGCTCTTTGAAAACTTCATCAAGATTCACAACACCCACAGACCCATCATCTTCCTCTCGTTTTCTCCCTAAATGAATACGGTCACCGGATTCTGGTTTCCGGCGCCGATTAACAGCGAGATCTTCCCCCATCGATGACATCAACCACCTGAAACACCCCCTCGTTCTCTCACATACCCGACTGCTGACAAACAACGCCACATACTCAACAACCAGACTATTTCCGGTGGGTTCCCGATGGCGGTGAAGACGCGAGAAAGAGAGAGAGATCTGGTGGAGATGGGGAGCGACAGTGGCGGACGACAGAGCCATCGGACGCGGTCCGGTTGCAGCAAACGCCGGTGACGGCGACGAAGGTGGTGGACCCTTCTTTCCGACGTGATGTTACGGTAACCCCCCCCCCACCGGTTCCTTTTATCTCCTGGTGATTGAAGGTGATGTTTTTTTTTGTTGCGCCTGATGTTGTTTAGCCCAGATTGGAGTTAAGTTCGAGAATCAGATTTTAAATTTGGGTCACAGTTCATGTTAGTGGGTCAGGTTTCAGTTTCAACTTGATCTCAGATGTTAGTTCGAGTTTCGGTTCACTTCTGATTTGCTTCGGGCGCGGTCAAATTTCATTTTCGGGTGATTCGGGTTGGCGACACAGTCGGTTTTAGTCAAACCAAGTCAACATCAGATTCGACTCGGTCATTACCGGGTCAACTCAGTCAATGCTGGTCAACTCCGTCAACAAAGCCAGTCGGTCAAAGTCAGCAGTCAACTCATGAGACCCAGTAACTTTTAACGGCGCGAAAATTTCTAGTTATATTTTTATAGATTCGTTAGATTTTTATTAGTCTACGCGAACCGAGCTTGAACCGCCGTACTCTAGTTTATTTATTCTAGTGTTCGTTATATTTTGCGATAGATATATATAATTGAGATTGGTTTGTTGTTATTTTTGACAAAATATGACGACTTTTATTGTGGGGTTATTCGAAAAACAGAGTAAACTCTGCCCGTTTTTCGTAAAATTCGTAATACGAAACGTATTCCTAACACAAAACATCTAACGAGATTGAGGCATTTTTATAAAATAAATATAAGAGTATATTTATTTTGGCGACGCTTTATAACTTATAAAACGAGATTATAATATTTCGACAACACTCGAGTTACAACTTAACGAAACCCGACGTTTCTTTTAATAAACAAAATTATCTATACTTATTCGAACATCGATACTTCCTAGTACTTTCATGAAATAAATATAACGATTTATAATTATTTCAAACGTTGTTACGTCGTATATTTTATAAGATAAATATAATGACACATTTATTTCAAACGTTGGAAATTCGGAATTCATATTTCAAAGGTTTCATATTCGGAAATCATATAATATAAATACAACTATTTATATTTCTTTCAATCGTCTAGAATTCAAATTCTTATAAAAGGAATATAGATGTTTATATTCGTTTCAAACGTCAATATATCATACCTACTTTTAATTTCGGATTCGTAACATTTTACATATATATATATGTATGTATATGGATGTACTTGAATAAATATATACTTGCGTCTTACGAAACTACGACGAATCGTATTACTATTTCATCTACGCCTTTATTCACGACTACTAGCACGACTTCGTAAGTATTTATATTTATATATATAAATATATATCCTAAATCATTCCAAAGCTAAGTTGTTTCCGAGACTTAGGTTTATCCCGAATATAAACGGGATTAAATAACCATCCATTGGTTATTCTAAGTCAAACTAACAACACATTTATAGAATCATTTAGTAAACGATTCGGTAGAGCTCGGACACGTAGTTTAGCTACGTTTAACTAGAAACTGACAAGTTATTCCCTGTTAGGAATACTATAGATGCACGCTAGCGAGTTCACATTATTGGAATGACATCACGGAATCACGTTAAGCTAGCTTTGCACGGACATCAAGGTGAGTTCATAACCCCCACTTTTTACTGTTTTACATTTTTATAAATGTTTTCGGGGGTGGAAAGACATGCAAGTTTTGCAAAAATAAACAACTTTTCGATGAACGAAAACTCATATTTATAAACCGTGTTGCGAATGAATTTCAAGGAACTTAAATGGTTTACGAATGATTTCGATCAAACATACCGGTTTTACAAATTTGATTCGCATATTACGAAACGTGCATGATTTTCTAATGGGTACGGGCGACACAGTCGAGGTGATTCGACACAGTCGAGGTGATTCGACACAGTCGAGGTTATTCGACACAGTCGAGGTGATTCGACACAGTCGAGGGGATTCGACACAGTCGAGGTTATTCGACACAGTCGAGGTGATTCACACAGTCGAGGTGATTCGACACTAAAAACCGTCTACACAGGTTGAGTACTTCCTATGTCGCCGCATACGTTAATGTCCTCGCGAAACATTAACGATCAACCTGTTCATAGACGCTTTACATACCCATTTACAACATTAAAACTTTCCTATATTCATAAGATTCATTTGATGGAAACTCACAAATACATGAATTACAAACTTTGGTAACGTTTTTCAAGTTATACCTAAGTAAGAGGAAGCGCTGATCCTGCTTACAAAGGTTCGTTTGGGCTCGGCCCTTTCTCTCTCGTGCAATGCACAAAGACTCTCGTGGGCTAGACCCACAGTTTTCATATATCATGCCGAGAAAATGATTTTACTATATTTTCTCAACAACTTTAAAACCGGTTATCAAAAAGATTTCTTTTAAATCTTTTCAAAACAAACTATGAACTCGCTCAACTTTATGTTGACTTTTTCGCATGTTCTTTCTCAGGTTACATTTTTAAAACTATGGAATGGTTGGAATAGGAGAACCCATGGAAATTCGAGTACCTAGCAGGCGTTTAATATCTAGAAGTCTTAGATTATTTGCTTCCGCTGTGCAACGAAGATACCAGTCCGGTCACGCCAGCTCTGATATTTCAGGGTGTGACAGATTGGTATCAGAGCTATAGGTTTCAGCGAATTAGGTTTCTGTAGAGATACCTAGGCTTTAACCTTACTTTCCTCTGGGAACTTAGATTCTTAAGATTTGAAACATACAGAACGCCCAAGACTCGAATAGGGGTTCCAACCGTTGCCGAATATAATGAGTCAACAATTTTGGTTTTAAAAACACACAAGTGTTGCGTTTGATACACGGTACACGAATCGATAACACACAGTAAGCAAAACCTGGAGGGTTTTGATAACACGCATATAAGACCTTTGGGAAAACTCTTGATAAGAAACTTATGTCGAAATTCATTAAAGGTCCTCACCTAGGAGCCGCGAGTGTTAACTCCGGCACACACCATTATATTATGTCGTCTATGCCATCTTACTTACCCGAGCAGGTAACCTACGCGGAACGAAACACTAGTGCACAAGAATACATGAAACTTAAGCTATACGTCAGCGAACGTCGAAGTATATCATACACGACTTTCGAGGCAAGGCCTTCGAAAAACATGATTGGGCACGATAACAACGATGCTAATCCCACAACGGGAGAACTACTGATTGCAATGCAACAGTTTGCCACGTGATCCTGTAAACGAAACGAATCTCGCTGAGGTACGTTAGAACAAGATTTCACAACATTCGCTACTTAGTCTAAAGAGACTCTCAGTTATGGGCGCTGCAAAAGAAGTCACATGCTTTCGCAATTTCTCCTATTTCATTTATGTCGAATACGCTATGTTCGACATTCCATGGTAATGTCACCTAACAACCGGTCCTCACACGTGAACTTCCAGGTAAAGTCCTTAAATTTCTTTTGTTGAAATTTCGACTTCTTGCATATAGTGAGTAGATTTTTGCATTTCTACTCCCCCCTAATGATCGTTGCACCACAAAGATTTTCTTCCATGATAGCAAACACTCAATTGTTTTATTTTTGATGAATTCATATTTACGCATGCATTGTTTGTCGCGCATGTCGTTCGTTGATCCGTGAAGACCATTGGAGGGCTTCTCTCCAAATTGTCATTTTATCAAAGCTCAAATATCATTCGCTATACTTGATCTTTGCATTGTGATCTAGATGACCCGCATTATTGCAAAGCGTTCACTCTTTGATATCAAGTCGACGGATTTCTTGGAAAAATCATTTTGTTTTGAGTGGTATACATGGTTTTTCATTGTAACCATGTCGAAACTTTCTTATTGATACATGAATTCACTGTTGGATTATGTTTCTACCAAGTTCAATTGATTGAATTTGCTCGTAATATATATTCGATTCAAGATTCCATATGATGGATTGAAGCCATCATATTCGAAATAATCCCAACAAGCACTTCATTTGCTTTGAACCATAACAGGCTTGTTTGGTCTTCGACTTCATTGAATCGTTTCCTTGATCACGATCACCTTGTGGTGACGTTCTCACAAATTTGAAGCTTGCGCTAATCTCGTTTGCACACATCATGTACGGATTTAATTAATTATTTATTTGTTTATTTATATTAAATCCGTTTTGTTAATTGTCATATTAAAGCAGTCTTAATACAATCGTGTATTAAGATAATGGTACACAAGTTCATGTCATATTTCGGTGTACCTCTTAACGGTTCTTTCACCATTGAGCGAACATTTTGTGATATTTATTGCTTTTCATCTTCGCTCGAAAACATTATTTATTTGTTTCATTTTCAATTGAAAATCCTATGTAATTTGTTTGGAGCAACTATTCGTAATTACTTCGTTAAACCTTTCATTCGATTTCAAACACGGTGATACTTGTTTGATCACCGCTATTATTGAATTGTTTCATTCACTACGACACCTTGTGGTGTCGGTATAAACTTGTAGCTTGTGCTAATCACGATCAGCCGTTTCATGCGTAACTATTTACGCTTTTCGTTTGACACATCATTTAAATAGTCTTAATGCAATTATGTATTAAGACGATGATACACCAGGTTCGGTTGTATTTCATTTCGGTGTATCCTTGCAACACGTTGATTTTATTCATTAATGGTTCAAGAGTTGATAAATCATTTTTACGATTCTACTTATTTGAGCTTGTTAAATTCGAGTTTCAATCGTACAACAACCAACGCAAGTTTCCGTTGGTAGTGAATTCTATTATTTCAGAAATTGATTTGCATATTGTGAACGTTCGTTTGGAATTCTCTTAGTCGAAATTTCCTCCTTTGTTGTACCCCGTAAACTTGGTCGCAGTGTTGATATTATCACTACGCTTCGTTCACTTGACCTCGATTTCTAGAACAAACTCAGTTGAACCGTTGGGTTCTTATTGATGAAAAATGTCCTTACATTCACGTAATCTGAATAAGTTTTGATTCGATTACGCGGTCATTCACTTTGGTATTATTCGGACTTACATAGGAACGACACAACTGAGGAGATAACATTATACTAAATTTCGAGGACGAAATTTCTGCAACAGGGGGAGAATGTGACAACAGGTAATTAACGGCTTTTAATTACGCGATTAACAAACGTTTAGACGGTAATAAATAGCGTTTAAGACACGAATTAACTTAATTAGGCTTTTGGAAAGCCTAGAAACGTCTACTTGATTGGCGTTACGTGATTTGGCGATTCTTCGGGAATTTAGTGCGCGTTTGAACTTTAAACGGACGGTTGGGATGTACGAAATGGAAAGTTCTAAATTTGAATATTCTATCTGTTTATTTATATGATTATATTAAGCGATATTAAATGGTTGAAGAGCGATTCCAATACACCGTCACATTATAACGCTTCCGAGTTTCAAACTTGTACGGTCCTATATATAACCATAATTATTTATATACACAACACGCAATCATACGCTCGTAAATTCTATATATTTTGATTTGAATTAATCGAAATACTAGAAAGCGTTTCATAAACTATCTTATGCATAAAATATATTGTGTTTTTATGCATCTAAATGAGACTCGTTTAATCAGTATAAATCATCACGCATCTACGGTTAATATGTATAGCATACTAGCCGGGAACTCGCGCACGTATAAGATTTTGTGTGTATATACATAAATGCACACACCCGACTCCATACTCTTGGCTGGCTGATTTCCTTTCATGCCATTTTTTTTAAAATTCTTTATTAATCTCTTTATATCCCCTTTAAAAACATGATACATGAAAATTTTTTTTAGAACCATGCTCCACCAACTTTAGTGTTCCACCATATGTCAAATAAACAGTCCCACTTGCTTGAGGATCTGTCCAAATCGGCTCCCCCATCTCTATAATTATTAAAAGAGTTTTCTTGCAAGTAACACACATTACCTACCTTCTCTTTATCCTCTGACTATAAACTCATACACACAGACAAATACAAATTGAGCTCTTTGAAAACTTCATCAAGATTCACAACACCCACAGACCCATCATCTTCCTCTCGTTTTCTCCCTAAATGAATACGGTCACCGGATTCTGGTTTCCGGCGCCGATTAACAGCGAGATCTTCCCCCATCGATGACATCAACCACCTGAAACACCCCCTCGTTCTCTCACATACCCGACTGCTGACAAACAACGCCACATACTCAACAACCAGACTATTTCCGGTGGGTTCCCGATGGCGGTGAAGACGCGAGAAAGAGAGAGAGATCTGGTGGAGATGGGGAGCGACAGTGGCGGACGACAGAGCCATCGGACGCGGTCCGGTTGCAGCAAACGCCGGTGACGGCGACGAAGGTGGTGGACCCTTCTTTCCGATGTGATGTTACGGTAACCCCCCCCCCCACCGGTTCCTTTTATCTCCTGGTGATTGAAGGTGATGTTTTTTTTTTGTTGCGCCTGATGTTGTTTAGCCCAGATTGGAGTTAAGTTCGAGAATCAGATTTTAAATTTGGGTCACAGTTCATGTTAGTGGGTCAGGTTTCAGTTTCAACTTGATCTCAGATGTTAGTTCGAGTTTCGGTTCACTTCTGATTTGCTTCGGGCGCGGTCAAATTTCATTTTCGGGTGATTCGGGTTGGCGACACAGTCGGTTTTAGTCAAACCAAGTCAACATCAGATTCGACTCGGTCATTACCGGGTCAACTCAGTCAATGCTGGTCAACTCCGTCAACAAAGCCAGTCGGTCAAAGTCAGCAGTCAACTCATGAGACCCGGTAACTTTTAACGGCGCGAAAATTTCTAGTTATATTTTTATAGATTCGTTAGATTTTTATTAGTCTACGCGAACCGAGCTTGAACCGCCGTACTCTAGTTTATTTATTCTAGTGTTCGTTATATTTTGCGATAGATATATATAATTGAGATTGGTTTGTTGTTATTTTTGACAAAATATGACGACTTTTATTGTGGGGTTATTCGAAAAACAGAGTAAACTCTGCCCGTTTTTCGTAAAATTCGTAATACGAAACGTATTCCTAACACAAAACATCTAACGAGATTGAGGCATTTTTATAAAATAAATATAAGAGTATATTTATTTTGGCGACGCTTTATAACTTATAAAACGAGATTATAATATTTCGACAACACTCGAGTTACAACTTAACGAAACCCGACGTTTCTTTTAATAAACAAAATTATCTATACTTATTCGAACATCGATACTTCCTAGTACTTTCATGAAATAAATATAACGATTTATAATTATTTCAAACGTTGTTACGTCGTATATTTTATAAGATAAATATAATGACACATTTATTTCAAACGTTGGAAATTCGGAATTCATATTTCAAAGGTTTCATATTCGGAAATCATATAATATAAATACAACTATTTATATTTCTTTCAATCGTCTAGAATTCAAATTCTTATAAAAGGAATATAGATGTTTATATTCGTTTCAAACGTCAATATATCATACCTACTTTTAATTTCGGATTCGTAACATTTTACATATATATATATGTATGTATATGGATGTACTTGAATAAATATATACTTGCGTCTTACGAAACTACGACGAATCGTATTACTATTTCATCTACGCCTTTATTCACGACTACTAGCACGACTTCGTAAGTATTTATATTTATATATATATAAATATATATCCTAAATCATTCCAAAGCTAAGTTGTTTCCGAGACTTAGGTTTATCCCGAATATAAACGGGATTAAATAACCATCCATTGGTTATTCTAAGTCAAACTAACAACACCTTTATAGAATCATTTAGTAAACGATTCGGTAGAGCTCGGACACGTAGTTTAGCTACGTTTAACTAGAAACTGACAAGTTATTCCCTGTTAGGAATACTATAGATGCACGCTAGCGAGTTCACATTATTGGAATGACATCACGGAATCACGTTAAGCTAGCTTTGCACGGACATCAAGGTGAGTTCATAACCCCCACTTTTTACTGTTTTACATTTTTATAAATGTTTTCGGGGGTGGAAAGACATGCAAGTTTTGCAAAAATAAACAACTTTTCGATGAACGAAAACTCATATTTATAAACCGTGTTGCGAATGAATTTCAAGGAACTTAAATGGTTTACGAATGATTTCGATCAAACATACCGGTTTTACAAATTTGATTCGCATATTACGAAACGTGCATGATTTTCTAATGGGTACGGGCGACACAGTCGAGGTGATTCGACACAGTCGAGGTGATTCGACACAGTCGAGGTGATTCGACACAGTCGAGGTGATTCGACACAGTCGAGGGGATTCGACACAGTCGAGGTTATTCGACACAGTCGAGGTGATTCACACAGTCGAGGTGATTCGACACTAAAAACCGTCTACACAGGTTGAGTACTTCCTATGTCGCCGCATACGTTAATGTCCTCGCGAAACATTAACGATCAACCTGTTCATAGACGCTTTACATACCCATTTACAACATTAAAACTTTCCTATATTCATAAGATTCATTTGATGGAAACTCACAAATACATGAATTACAAACTTTGGTAACGTTTTTCAAGTTATACCTAAGTAAGAGGAAGCGCTGATCCTGCTTACAAAGGTTCGTTTGGGCTCGGCCCTTTCTCTCTCGTGCAATGCACAAAGACTCTCGTGGGCTAGACCCACAGTTTTCATATATCATGCCGAGAAAATGATTTTACTATATTTTCTCAACAACTTTAAAACCGGTTATCAAAAAGATTTCTTTTAAATCTTTTCAAAACAAACTATGAACTCGCTCAACTTTATGTTGACTTTTTCGCATGTTCTTTCTCAGGTTACATTTTTAAAACTATGGAATGGTTGGAATAGGAGAACCCATGGAAATTCGAGTACCTAGCAGGCGTTCAATATCTAGAAGTCTTAGATTATTTGCTTCCGCTGTGCAACGAAGATACCAGTCCGGTCACGCCAGCTCTGATATTTCAGGGTGTGACAGAACCCTTCTAGGTATGGCAAACATAAGAGCAGCACAAACTGGACAAAGACAAAGTTGCAAAAGGACAAAGAATCTGAAAGAACAAAATCGCTTGGATAAAAAACACAAAGATACAAACCAAGACAAGCCACAATTCTAAGAAGCCTTCAAGGCTTCAAGCCACTCGGGCAACAACTCCAAACCTTAAAGGCTTCAACCTATTAACAGACAGCCAAAAGGCTTGGAAGGTTAAAGCCAAACAGACTGTCTTAACAAAAACAGACTCAGGTCTAAACACATAACATAAATAAGAAAGTTAAGATATCATAACATACCAAAGAAAGCCCTAGAGGACTTCCAAACATAAGTCAAGGCAAGTCCTAGTGACTTGCAAACCTAACAATTGTTCAAGCGGCCACACAGGCCTTCAACACAACCAACAGGAACCTTAAGGGTCCCTGAAAACCTAACATTGTTTAAAGATTACAAACCATAAGCTGTTTTTAGTGCTAAGAAAGCTACGAATTAAGAATCAACAAACTTGGAAACTCCAGAACCTTCGCCCTTGGTCTTCTTTGTTTTCTTCAGCTTCTTAGTCTTTAAACCTCCATCACCACCAACCGCTGAAGCCTCCAAGCTCACATCCTTAGGAACATCCGTCTGACCTGAAAGGGTATCATCACTATCCCCCGAATAGGATCTCTTCCTTGAAAGAGAACCCAAGATTTCGGCACAAACTTTCTCATTTAGGCCCTCCGGTTTCAAGTCCTGCAACATAGTAAGAGGCTTACCAAAACAACCAGAAACCTGATGGATGTAAGGATAGGTTAGTTTCTCCATTTGCTCAACGGAGCCTTTAAAAACATCAGAAGCCTCGGGACGAAATAGAGGTGACTTCTCCAAAGGATGGCCGGATTCATGAAGCTTGTAACCAGCAATGAGGCCTTGGTGTTTCCCCAGGTTGAGAAGCTTAGTATAAACATCACCAAGGGCAGAATTGAACTCCTTGGAATGCAAAAGATAAGTAACAACCTGCTGGAAACCATGCTCAATTAACCACTGATTGTCAGCGGTAGAATGAGCAACTGAAGCCTTCAACCCCTCTTTCTCCTCACGAAAAGCCTGTTGCTGAACAGCCAAAGTCTCCCGGTCAGCCTTTAACTTCAACAAGTTAGCCTCAAAACTCTTTTTCAAATCACCCATCTCAATCTCATGCATCTTCCTCAAGTCACTAACCTCCTTCTGCCATGCTGCTTCCTTCTCGGCAAAACCAGCTATTTCCTTTTTCATCGAGGCCATGGAGAATTTCATCTTATCCTTCTTCTTGGAAAATTCCTCGTATTCCTGCATCCTTTGACGAAAACGGGCAATACCTTGAGGAAGCATAGTAGCAAGGTTCCAGGTACTTAAAACCATCCGAGATAACATCAAGTCATCATCCATCCCAGTAATGGTCTTGTGCACCGAAGGAGGAGCAAGGTGACTAAGAGCATCCTCACAAACAGCAACATCTTTGAAGGTGTCGTCATTCTTCACTAACCAGGTAGGCACATAAATCCCTTCCGGATCTAACCCTTCAACGTCCCTGCTTGAAGACTCCTGAACAGGGGTAGCAACAACCTTCTTGCCTGGAACCTTTTTACCATGAACAACTAATTCTTTATCCTTCTCAGCACCTGCTTCACCACCTTGATCTTCCGAAACTTCAATATCATCACTCAAGTCCACTGGTTCAGTAGAAGTGGATTGAGGACCAGCTTTCAACAACCGATGAGAAGATCGGCGGGTCGAAGACTTGGGAACGTTGGACTTAGAAAAACCCTTGACATTGGCAACACTAGCATAACCTGTGCCCTAAAACCTTTGCTCAGCAGTTCTAACCACAACATTCTCGCCAGGAACAGACGGAGCATCCTCAAACACAACATCAGAAGTATCATCACTTTTGATAAAATCCAAAGCAGACATGACTACAAAAAACAAAACAAAAGCAAATAAGTCTACCATTAAAAGAAATGCAAAAAGGGTAAAAAGAGAAAATGCATACCCACGCCATTTCTCATTAGTACCGGATCCCGATCGGCTTTCCCCCAAATGTTACTAACCCCTAAAAGAACTAATAAATGTTCAGGGAAGGGACGAACCCTCGAAGGGCACCCCCGAATGGCTGTAAGAAAAGCATCATTCAATTCAGATTCAGAGGGCTCCGGATCATTGAGAACAGCATCCGGATGCCTCCACACCATCTTGAAGGGAAGAATAGACTCGGAAACCCAGAAAAAGCGATCATTCCAGGTCCCAAGTGTTGTAACCATGGACGAGATAAGGCAAGTATCAACCTTTGATGTTTCAAAGGTGAACCAGTCGCCATTCTTGGCCAAACGGAAAAACCGCCGAAAGAGCAACAAGGAAGGATCATACCCAAGAGCACGACACAAAACCTCAAAATGCAAAACCCTAGCCATCCCCTTCGGATGAACTTACCCAAAAGAAACCCGATAATACTCCAACAAGTTCAAAACAAAAAACGAAAAGGGATAACGAAGATTCAACCATTGAAAATGACGACAGTAAAGAGCAATCGAACCAGGGTTCGGTTTATCAACAGGAACATCACAAGCAGGAGCAGTTGGGTTAAATTTTCTATCAATACCATATTCCATACAAAATAAATCTACCTCCTCTTGTGTTAACCGAGAAAATGATTTTGCTAAGTCCTTACGAGCACCCATTTTTGAAAAACAGAAAATGAAGAATGCAAGGTGTAAAGGAAACCGAAACTAACCTTAGAGAAGGAAGGTAAATGGCAGAAACTTGGAAAGATTATGAATAAAATAGAGAGGATTTGCAATTATAAAATAAATGTAAACCTACAATAGGGGTAATAATGGCAAATAGTAATTTCTGCAAAACCGCCACCCTATCAACTGCCATACATCAATCAAATCAACTGTCAGTTATTTAAAATTCAAATTCAAATATTAACTGCCTTCAGCCTTTCAAGCCATCAAGCAACGAACCCTTGAAACCTTCAGGCGATACAATACATGCATAAAAGTCAGAGGTCTTTGAGCTCATTACCCAAAAACCTCTGACTTGGGGGGTTGATGACGGGGGTAGCCCAAGACTAAATAAAATGACTAAATATGCAAATGCTCAAATGGTTAAACGGTTCAATGGTTAAAAAGCTGTGAGATGGGAAAAGCGAGGCGGAAACAGTGGCCAGTCACATCCGGAGATCGCTTCACCAACCCATAGCCGCAAAAGCAAAGCAGGTCTGCACAATGCACGCTATTACCCAGGGGTCAAAAACCTTTAACCCCCAAAAGGGGAAACCCTCCACTGCAAGCAAGGTTACTAGTCTAATACATTCTACTTCGGGAGATGTCTTCTCTTATAAATTGACACTTCATTTACTTCAGAAAACATCTCCTGGCCAGCTCTGATTCTCTAATCTCTGGTCATTCGTGTGGAGTACTTGCTTACATGCAAGTCACTCCTTTTCACATCCAACACACACATTTCATTTGCTCCCACTTCTGAATCTGAGTACATTTCAGAGAAGGAATCTTCAGCAAATAACAACAACAAACTAGTAAACCTCCTTCCACGTCTTACAAACGTGGGGGGACCCCGCGACCTGCGTTAGGCAAGGTTGAACCCTCCAACCCTTTTGCCTAACAAACCCAACTACTACCGTTGGTCTTGTATTTGTTGCATCAACAAATATAAATTAGCTACCAAGACTTGTTTATAATTACATAACAAATTATCATGCTTTACATGTTCCTTGGTAATTTACATCATTTATTTTGAAAGTTAATCAAGTTTAACAAATAAACGATGACACCGAGAATATGCACCTAAAGTTTCTGTAGCTCGTTCATTCCCGTTTAGAATTGTTCAAATTCGCAACTCGTTTCTCGTCTCATGTACGTTACAAGTTGGTTCGTTGTTTGGCTCGAGTCATACGTGTAAGTGTGTAACATACTTTACGTAACACTTTCCATTAAACTTGACACACTAAATCCGTTTAAGTCCACGTTACATCCCTAATGGGCCGATTCGTCGACTAAAACTCACGACCCATTTCACATCCACGCGTTCCCTTAAACCATCACACACCGATCCGAGTCATCTAACCCAGTTCCCCTTACTCATCCGGTTACCAATAAAACCCATTTTACGCCGTTGGATCCCCCACCCCCTTGGGACTCCCTGTACTTCAATTTCTGATCGTTATTTCTGAAGCTCGATTGCTACATTTCGTGTCACATGGTACGGATACTCTATTATTCTTTATTTCGATTTTCATTTCTGTTTTATTACGCATCGATTAGCTAGGGTTTTTATATTGATTTTGAGGTTGTTGTAGATCTAATTTGACTTAGTTTTTGTGTTAATTTGAATCGGATACGAGTTTATTGTTCTGATCTATAAAAAAATTTGATAAATAGAAGTAATAGAAGATAGATTTGTGTTAACTATTAAACATAGGGTTCTGCTTAATTTGAGGTCCCGTATTTTGAGTTTTAATTGGATAAACTTTGTTCTATTCGGCGTCGTTTTATTTTCTGTTGCATTTCGATCTCTTTTAGATTGTTTAATTGTGAACTTTGAATGATATACCTGTAATCGTGAACTCAAGTGATCGGAGTTGTTTTAGTAGTTTGGGGAAGGTGTGTTTGGTGTTGTGAGATGAGTTCTTTGTCATATGAAGATGTCATGTGGTGTGGTATTATAGATTTAGGTCTAATGTTATGTTAGTAGTTGGTCATGAAATGGATCTGACTTCATTACATAAGTACTGGTTTCTTCATTACGAGTAAGATTTTTGTGGTTTGTCTGTAGATCCTATAAAGTTTAAAATTTAAGTATTTAAACCTTGGTATAAAAAAGCTAGAAGCGCACCAAGGCGCAAAGCGCATAAGCGATGCGCTTTTCGTACGTGAGGCACAAAGTGATGTGCAGTTTTTTAGATATCTCATATGTTTTTAGCATCCCATTTAGCTATAAATAAGCTTTATATATGTTTTAACAAATAAATAACCTACATGTACAACATCCTGCTGCAATGGACATGCACATGAGGCACGCACTTCACCTGCGCCTCATGCCAAATTTTTTTTCCAAAAAAATCGCGCCTCACCTGCGCCTCATGTAAAACACATGCCTTATGTCGTCCGACGCGTAGCCCTTTGCGCCTCAGGTGCATTTATTATAAACCAATTTTTAAACATGACTACATGAGTATGTGTTACATACCCAGCATAGTTATTAAAGCAAGCGCCCAGGCGCCCCTAGGCACAAATAAAGCCCCGGTCCCAACAAATCGCCCTGAGTGCGCTTTGCGCCTTTAATAACTATGGTTCATGTCATAGTTATTAAAGCGAGCGCCCAGGCGCGCCTAGACGCAAATAAAGCCCCGGACCCAACAAATCGCCCTGAATGCGCCTCGCGCCTTTAATAACTATGATACCCGGTACTGACTACTGAACAGCCCAGATGCCGGCTCAAATCCAGGCCCAAAACCCGACCCAGCTGCTGATTTAATTCATTCTGAAAATAACGGGATAAATATTTAGTGGGAACAATTTCAGTGTAGGTTTTCAAGAATACAGTCGTAACTGCTGTTAGTGGGAGTATTTGTTACTTTTATCTTGTCAGTGTTTTTTATTATCAATTTAGGTTTTTTACCCTTGTAATCTGGAGAGTTGCTCATCTCGAATTGAGCCTTCTATTTGCAATCAATCGTTTGTTTGTTTCAATTCAATTTTCAGATCCTAACAGTATGTTTGCATAAGTATGTGTTTTAATCCTTGCTTGAACGCCTTGAAGTAGTCAAGTTGATACTATATAGTTTATAAAATATAAAGCATTTGACACTGACTGACTTGTTTCTTATTAGGCACCCATGAAAGGCATTCTTTCTCTGCAACGGGCTGCTTTGTTGAGGCGTCAAAATGTTAATTGGGGGCTAGGTACTAGATTATTTAGCACTCAATCTGCAACAACCGCTAATACCGCACAACCACCACCACCTCCCCCTCCTCCTGAGAAAACTCACTTCGGTGGTTTGAAAGACGAAGACCGCATCTTTACCAACCTTTACGGTATTCATGACCCGTTTCTCAAGGGTGCCATGAAACGTGGTGATTGGCACAGAACTAAAGATCTAGTGATCAAGGGTTCTGATTGGATAGTAAATGAAATGAAAAAATCTGGTCTACGGGGACGTGGTGGTGCTGGATTTCCATCTGGTCTCAAATGGTCATTTATGCCTAAGGTATCCGATGGTCGTCCATCCTATCTTGTTGTTAATGCTGATGAAAGTGAACCCGGAACATGTAAGGATCGTGAAATCATGCGAAATGATCCGCATAAACTTCTAGAAGGATGCTTGATTGCTGGAGTTGGTATGAGGGCAACTGCTGCTTATATTTATATTAGAGGTGAATATGTGAATGAACGTCTTAACCTCGAAAAGGCCAGAAAAGAAGCGTATGCAGCAGGGTTACTTGGGAAAAACGCTTGTGGTTCGGGTTATGATTTTGATGTGCATATCCACTTTGGTGCTGGTGCGTACATTTGCGGTGAAGAAACCGCACTTTTGGAGAGCCTTGAAGGTAAACAAGGAAAGCCGAGATTGAAGCCCCCGTTCCCTGCTAACGCAGGTCTATACGGATGTCCCACAACTGTTACAAATGTAGAAACAGTTGCTGTATCACCTACCATTTTAAGACGTGGGCCCGAGTGGTTTTCTAGTTTCGGGAGAAAGAACAATTCTGGGACGAAGCTCTTTTGCATATCTGGTCATGTGAACAAACCGTGCACAGTCGAAGAGGAGATGAGTATACCATTGAAGGAGCTGCTAGAGCGTCATTGTGGCGGTGTTAGGGGCGGATGGGACAATTTACTGGCGGTAATTCCTGGTGGTTCGTCTGTACCATTGCTTACTAAAGACATATGTGAGGATGTATTGATGGATTTTGATGCACTGAAAGCTGTGCAGTCTGGATTAGGGACTGCAGCTGTTATTGTGATGGATAAATCTACTGATATTGTGGATGCCATTGCAAGGCTTTCGTACTTTTATAAGCATGAGAGTTGTGGTCAGTGTACACCTTGCAGGGAGGGTACTGGATGGCTTTGGATGATTATGGAAAGGATGAAAGTTGGGAATGCTAAGCTGGAGGAAATTGATATGCTTCAAGAGGTGACTAAGCAGATTGAAGGTCACACGATTTGTGCATTGGGAGATGCTGCTGCTTGGCCCGTTCAAGGTCTTATCAGGCACTTTAGGCCCGAACTCGAGAGGAGGATCAGGGAGCGTGCTGATAGAGAGTTGCTTCAGGCAGCTGCTTGATTCAGGTTTGCATTTTAATTATGTTGTTTGTTTGTGATGTATTACATAATAAACAAACAATACAAGTGGATAATTGTTTTATCAAGTAAGCTAGTACCAATAGTACAACCTTCTTAAGTGTTCACAACCTTCTAAATTTATTTATCAAGTAAGCTAAGTACCAACAGTACAATATTTTAGTAATAGTTTCCTCTATCATATAGAGGTATTAGTTATTGATGAAATTTACCCAAATGCTAGGGTCAACCTAACCGGAAGTGAACCAACTTTTTTGACCCGTTTTATAAGTTTACCATTTTGACCAGTTACCCGTTCTGCACCACATACTCAATTTGCTACCCCGTAATGCATGCACAAAGTGAGAACAATATTTACTCTATGTAACTACCTTAAATATGTCTTATCTGCGCAAGGCGTGAGCCTGTTGCCTAGGGGCAAAGCTCTTAAAAAGAGCGCGCTCGTGACAAGCAAGGCGCACCGTCAAAACAGGCCATTTTCGGGCTGGTTCAGACCATTTGAAACTAGCTTTGGCCTGTCCAGACAGGTTATTTTTCTGTTTAGTGCATCTTTGCACCTTGCCCCGCTAAATTCGTTTTTGTTGCCCATCGCCACACGTTGGCACCTTTTAACTACATAGGTCTAAATATGATTACTTAAGTTGCATTATTTCAATAATAGTATATTTTTTTTTAATAATGAGGTATATGAGGTTTTATCATTGTACGTATTGAAAGTACATTTAGGTGACTTTTGACCCGGTTGACCAACTTCTTTTAAGCTATATTTTGGTACTTTCACTGTTTTGATCCTCTTGAGAAAACATAAATTGATCAATTCATAATTAGATAAATCCAAGTTGTAAGCTCTAAGAACAGCCTATTTAATCAAGAAGCTAGCTCTAAACGAAATTAAGCATACCAAAAAATCTAATCATCAGTTGATATATCTTGTCACCTAGTATCAACAACAGGCATACAGATCATTACTAGATTCATAAAGGGCAGTTTTAAGCCTTTATGTGATAACGGGTCAATTTGGGTTGAAACCAGTGTGACGGCGTGACGCATCATCAGTAAGATGCTACCCAACTTGACCCGTTATTATGTTAATGGGTTGAAACTTGAAACCATCTCTTAAGAATATCGGTAAAGATGCCTCAACTGGGATTTTAGTTTTCGGCAGGATTCTATTTTTGTCTTACATTTTTTGCTGACTTTATAATTGTTTTATTTATAGGCGGAGCCCTGCAATCTGTGGAATAAACATGCAGAAGTAATCCTGGAGGAAATTGATGAACCTTTTACGAGCATGGTTTAAATTTAAGATTTGTATTGAAGTATTATATAATGTGACTGAAAGTAGCATCCTCTTTTTGTAACTGGGGAAACTTTTGTTGTTTCAGTGTGGTTTAAGGATACGAAGACGTCCTATGTTTATTATTGAACATACTTCATTTAGACATGTTAATAAGCCGAATGCATTGTTGTAATGGTACATTCTCAAGCTTTTGAAACCTCAAATTTCTTTGTTATTATAACCAAGTAAATTTAACATAGTTAATAGTATGTAAGAAGACTATATCCTTTATAAAAGCATATTTTTTTTTTTATATAATTGAATGACTGTAATTTCAACATAAGTCAACACATCATCGTAAACTGGTGTCATGTCACCAATATACAAGTTATAGACATTTAAAGGTTGATAAATCAAAAAGATAAATTTTAAAGAATAAAGATGCATTGTTAGAAACATTTACATAGAAACATTTTCATATAGGTTAATTTGGTGGAATTGTTGGTTACATATATAAAAATGTAGGTTTTGAAAATTTTGTACATTCTCTTATTGATTATTCTTCTTTTTCCTTTTAAATTTTCCTTATTCATGAATATGTTTCCATGACGGTTTTCCTATATATACAAGTTAAGTAAGTTTATATGCACGGCTATTATTATTCGAAGTATCAAAATCAAAAAAATATATATAAATCAAAATTTAAAACTATTAAATAACTCTTAATTGACGAAAAAATTTAAATAATTTACAAACACAACCAGGTGAACAAAAAGGGGTTGGGTCTAGTAACTTGCTAGCTTATGTTATGTTGAACTTTTGGTGATTGAATAAATTGTTGTTTGCCGTTAAAAACAATTTTACAAACTTGATTAAAAATCAATAAAAGTAATTTATGGTATTACCTCAATATGGCAGCTCCCAAATCCCGTCAACAACAATCAGGGTTGGGTCTGTCGCCGTAAATATTTCGGTTAGTAAGTGTAATTTTCTGATTTTTTGTCTGATATTTTTAAAATTATATAGGTTCGTTCCCCGCCAATTAGTTTGCCTAAAAATTCTTTGTCCTATCAAGTTTATTGTCCAAAAATTTATATATTTTCGTATTTAGTTAAAAAAAATACGTGAAGAACAGAGCTATTAGTAATTTTTATAATTGTTTTTAAACTTGAAGCGAGTGTAAATAAAGTTTCAAACTAGTTTTTATATAAATGAAACTTGACGGTTCATTTTTGTCTTAATTGAAAGATGTTGAAACAAAAAAAAAAGAATAATACGTGAGTATAGAGGCGCCTCATCTGTGTTGTTCGACTTCAACAGAAAGAAAAAAAAAAGGTTTCATGTTCTGTTGGTTCTTGAAGCCTTCAAATCTTCAACCCTTCGTATCTACAATCTTTTATAAATATTAATTTACAAATGAAGAACCAAAAAATCGTGTTTAGGCCGGAGCCTATAAACAAGGGTTTGGATCTTGTGAAAGAACTTGGGAAATAGTCCTGCAAAACAGAAAACCGTTAGGCTCGCCGCAGAGATGGGAGGGCCCCTCTGCGACCACCCTCCGGCGTGAGGATAAGTATTGGTAGAGAGAGAAATTAGAGAGAGAAAGTAAGGACGAAGGTTCAGAAAATCGTACTTGGCTTTGTACTTGGCGGGGTATTTATAATAGTCAACTGAGATGACGTCATTCGTCCAGACGCACTTGAATGGAGGTTCGTCTCCGGAGGTGCTTGATGTGGAACGGACATGTTTCAGATGTCCGTCCCAGTGGAGTCCGGTTCGTCCCAAGGATCATGTCCGGTCTCGGACATTGAAGGGGTATGGTCCACATCTCGCGTCAGCATCGACCGCGAGTGACCATTACCCTTATCAAAACCCCCACCAGCTAACAACCTACTTGTGCCCATGCGAGAACGCGTCGACACAAGGGTTGAATCCAATCTATCTAGTAACGAAGGAGGACTTACATGGAACATGAGAACGGTAGAGTGATGCGACATAGCATCACATCTGGTGTATGAAAACGGAAGTATTCACAGCGATGCGGCCTCGCACCGCGTCCAGTGAACACTTCTATCAATACAAGGAAGCTGGATAACAGCAACAGTCACCACAGGCGACGATGCGGCCAGCACCCCATCTCGCGTATTTCTTGATCAGTAGCAAGAGACGCGATAACATCAGATGTTACCGCAGGCAGCGATGCGGCTAGCACCGCATCCTATACGCTCAACAAGTGGGACTGACACCACAGTGCAAGTGGAACCAATGGCAGTCACCTGCCAGGTCTACGGAAGCGACAGACTGACGTGGCGTCGTCTCCACGGCCGACATGTCTGACACACCTGCAAAAGGTGCAGCATGCCGTCAGTCTATCCATCCACCTCCTCCTTCGCTCCTCGGCTATAAATACCAACCCCAAACCAGGTTTGAGGTATCTCTTCACAACTCCTCCACTACTACTACAATCTTACTTTGCTTCCCAAGCAAACTACTGATTCTCATGCCGGAGAGTGGTAACAAGGAGCACCCCCCACCCCACCCTCCTTGTTACGAGTCACGGTTTGTTTCCTTGTGCAGGAGATCAACCCACCGGTGATCCAGCCAGCGATCCTCGAGAGGAAGGGATTAACCCTTCTTGACGAGACCAGTGAGTTAACCCTGCCCGGTTAACCATTGTTTCATCATTGGCGCCCACCGCTACTCTTAGCACTTTTTCGATCATCTTTTGTCCTCTCTCAAAATCATGACTGATCACCAAAACAATACTACAGGGGATAATCTACTCCCCACCAACACAGGAAATGTGGGGAGTACCCCACCGGAACCGAATCCGGGCCATATCGGCACATCAACGCAAAGGGGTCCATCCCTAACGTTCGGACACGACTTATCACAGTACGCATCTGTGATCCCCCCGAACATGGACCCCCACATCTGGTATGACCAGCAGGCCACCCTCCTGGCCGCAACATACAACCGCGCTTGTGCGGAAGCGCACATACAAGCTGGGCCAACCCCAGCACCGCACACCCATGCCGATCGTGTTTTACAATACGACAGCAGGGCGCATTCACGTCCAGCTTCGAGAAGCAGACGTGAAGACCGCGGATCCTCTTACTGTTCGGTCCACACAATCAACGAGGATGATTCCGCATACGGGTCCCACACCAGGGGACCAGTGCATACCCGCCTAGGTCCTTATGTTGAGGACAGACGACGATTCGCATCCCGACATGGCTCTGGAATTCAGAGCCGGTTGGGCCCACAGCCATACACCGAAGGGTATGGTCGTACCGACCCGGACGACCGTACATATTTTGGGGATTCGCATGACACCTGCAGCAGACCGGGAGGACGCAACTATGTTCCTCCCACTCACCCCCGCAGTACATACCTCAGGGCTGCAAAACGCCCTGAGAACCAGCCCTATAGGCCGAAAGCTGCGGCCGAAAACTCCAAATTCGCCCCGCGAATAGCCCACGCCCATGTCACCACAACAAAATTCCCATTCAACGTTGGGAAATACAGTGGTTCATCCGACCCGGACGACCACATGAACATTTTCATAGGCGCAGGGTGCAATGGCCAGTGGGACGAACCCACTTGGTGCAATTTTTCCCCCAGACCCTTACGGGTCTAGCCAAGGCTTGGTTCGATTCTTTGCCAGTGGCATCACTGGCCTCATTCGAGGACTTTCATGCAAAGTTCCTCGCCCATTTCAGCCAGCAACGACGTCACGCGCGTGACTCGTTGGACGTTATGAATATCTGGCACAGGGACAACGAATCCCTAGAAGCATTCGTTGTCCGATACAATAAATAGTGCCTAGAAATAGGCGACGTGGCAGACCAAATGGCACGAAACCATTTCATCAAGGCCGTGAAGGATAAGCAGATGGTTATGACCATCTCCGGCAAAGAAGGCTTGCCTAAAAAATGGGAAGATGTCATGGCCGCAGTCAAGACATATGCCCAGACACAGCGGTCCCTCGAACCCCATGTGGCAAAGGCAGAGCCCCAGGCCGAAACTTCCAACCACGGGTCCAAGCGTAACAATAAACGCAACCGGGACGTAGGGAATAGCGATATTTCCAAACCATACGTCCCGCGTACCAACCCGTTTGACCCGAGGAAACGCAGCCCTCAACGGGACAACCGGGCACCAAAGAAAGATTCTCGAGACCGCAACTGGACCGAGAACAACATGTCGCCAAGCGAGGTCCTTCTTGCGGACCCGCAATTCTTGCGACCGGCCCAACCAATGAAGTCCAAGAAAAATCAGGACCTCACACTCTACTGTGAGTATCACAAGGACTCGGGCCACACCACCAACAACTGCATCAATCTCCGGCTGCAGATTGAGTGGGCCTTAAAAGAGGGGAAACTACAACACCTTTTGCCAGGTGGGCAAAAACCCACCAAGCGCATCACCCCTCATGGCGAAGGTACCTCCTCCGGAAAGAGAACCATGTACGTGGCTTCCACCCACATGATCAACGGAGGCAAAGGTAGGCCGCGCAAAGCGGCGAGAAGGCCGGGCAATGACTGGAAAGACGAGCAAGTCGTCTTTCCAAAAGTCCGAGGCGGACCGCGCGATAGGCGCGCCGTCGTTATTACAGGCCAACTGGCACATTACTGCACCGAGCGTCTATTCATCGACCCGAGCAGTACTTCTGATATAATCTACGAACAATGCTTCAATCAGTTCGACCAGGAGGACAAAGATCGGTTGCAAGCAGTAGATTACCCATTGGCCGGGTTCGCAGGGGAAACTGTCTTTCCCCTGGGCCAGATCACTTTTCCTGTGCGTCTTACCAGCGGCAGACACACAAGAATAGAAGAGGTGAACTTCATGGTTTTACCTCACACCTCCAGATATGACGTACTCCTTGGGAGAGAATCCCAAGGCGATTTTAATATGATTACATCCGTCCCCCACTCTGTTGTCGGTTTTCTAACTGAATCGGGGGTCGCGATAATCTACGCACGAAAAGACGTCATGATGACGGACGAAATACGTCCGACCAAGGTCGCAAGGCCTACCCCCAGCAACCAACCAGAGAAATGGGTTCTCAACGCGAGATACCCAGAACAAAAGGTTACATTGGGTCACGCCTTGTCCCCGACCACAAGAGCGCACCTGAAGCAGCTTCTCTTCGGGAACCAAGACATTTTCGCATGGACACCCGTAGACATGACAGGGGTCCCGCGTGATATTGCGCAACACCACTTGAATACCTCACCAGGTATCAAGCCGGTGATCCAAGGCCAACGCCACCTTGGGTCCGCTAAAAATCAGGCGATGCAAGAGCAAGTCGAAGAACTGCTCTCCGCAGGCATCCTGCGGGTAGTCAAATACCAGACTTGGTTATCCAACCCAGTCATGGTAGAAAAACCATCCGGGGGCTGGCGCATGTGCGTCGATTACAAAGACCTTAACAAGGCCTGCCCCAAGGATTGTTACGCACTTCCGGAAATCGACGAAAAGGTCGATAATCTCGCACCATTCAGATGGAAGTGTTTCCTCGATTGCTACAAAGGGTACCATCAGGTACAAATGGCGATCGAGGATGAAGACAAAACGGCATTCCGCACTCCCACTGGGAATTACTGTTATACAAAAATGCTGTTTAAGTTGCGCAACGCGGGCGCAACCTATCAAAAGCTGATGAACGACACTTTCCGCGGCCAAATAAGCAAAAGTGTCGAAATCTACATGGACGACCTAGTCGTCATGAGCATGGAGGAAGATACCATGCTCACAGACATTGAAAGAACATTCCAGACTCTGCGAAGCGTTAACATAAAGCTCAATCCAGGGAAATGCTCGTTTGGAATGGAAGAAGGCAAATTCCTTGGGTTCATCGTGACAAAAGATGGATTCAAGGTAAACCCGGAGAAAGTTCAGGCGATCGAGCGCATGCCGTCGCCTTCATCGATGAAAGATATGCAACGATTAGCCGACAGGCTAGCGGCACTCAACAGATTCTTAGCCAACCATGCAGCTAAGTCTTATCCTTTCATCAAGACCCTGCGGAACTGTTTAAAGAAAGAACAATTCCAGTGGACCGCAGAGGCTGAAAACGCCTTCCGGGAAATGAAGGAGTGTTTGATACAACTCCCAACCTTAACCGCACCACGCAAGGAGGAGCCACTCATATTATACCTATCTGCCGTGGACAACGCGGTAGGTGCGGTATTGATAGTGGAGCGGGAGGGGGTTCAAACACCCATCTATTACATCAGCAAGATGCTCAACGACCCAGAAACAAGGTACTCAATAATGGAAAAATTGGTGCTAGCATTGGTGCACACTTCAAGACGGTTGCGACACTACTTCGCAAATCACGTCATCACGGTGCTAACCAATTACAGGATCGGCCCGATCCTATCCAAACCTGACATTTCTGGGAGATTAGCAAAATGGACAATAGAGCTGGGCGCGCACACGTTGAACTACAAACCGCGCCCCGCGATAAAAGGCCAAATCTTAGCTGATTTCGCTGCCGAAGTACCGGTGAATCGCATCCAAGAATGCGAACAAGCACAAAACCCTGCACCAACGCCATCTTCCTGAGAAACTTGGGCACTATTTACCGACGGGGCCTCCAACGAGGAAGGTGTGGGCGCAGGTCTGCGACTCGTCAGCCCTGATGGCCAAGAACTTACATATGCCATCCGCCTCGATTTCAAAAGCACAAATAACGAGGCCGAATATGAAGCCCTACTGGCAGGACTACGTTTAGCAGTCAAACTCGGCGTGCAGCATCTGGAAGCACAAGTCGACTCTTTGTTGGTTGCAGGACAAATACGCGGCGACTATGCCGCAAAGGGGGATATCATGATCCTCTACCTCGAGCAAGCCCTGCAACTAACATCCAAATTCGCTTCGTTCAATATCCGACATATTAATCGAAGTGAAAACAAGTCCGCGGATGCACTATCAAAACTCGCATCCACCAGCTTCCAGCACTTGGCAAAGGAGATACGCATCGAAATTCTGCAAAATCCTTCGGTACCCCTGCGCCAAGTCAACGTCATTCAATACGGTTCAACATCATGGATGACACCTATTATCGCATATCTGCAATCAGGTGTGACCCCCGAAAGCAAATCAGAGGCACGCAAGCTACAATACAAAGCGTGCCATTATCAAATGGGAGACGGTATCTTATACCGCAAATCATACCTAGGGCCACTACTACGATGCGTCAACCCCCAGGATGCCACATACCTCATCCAAGAGATACACGAGGGCATATGTGGCATACATGCTGGACCACGCATGGTAGTGGCCAAAATCATGAATGCCGGGTATTACTGGCCCGGTATGCACCTGGACGCCGTCAAAGAGTTGCGCAAATGCATCGACTGTCAACGTCATGCTCCAAAAACTTTGCTGCCAACGAACAACTTAGTCCCCGTCACAACCGCGTGGCCCTTTCAGAAATGGGCAACTGACGTTGTGGGACCTTTCCCTGACGCTCCGGTGCGGTTAAATTTATTATAGTAGCGGTTGATTACTTCACAAAATGGGTAGAAGCAAAACCGCTCGCCTCAACCACTGCTATGATAATGAGAAAATTTATTTGGGAACACATCATCTGCCGTTTCGGTTTACTAATGTGCATTGTCACCGATAATGGCACCAACTTTGCTGCTGACGAATTTCAAAATGGCTAAAAGAACTACACGTTGAACACATATTCTCGTCCGTGGCACATCCGCAAGGAAACGGCCAAGTTGAGAGTATCAACAAAAGCCTAGTCGAGGGCATCAAAGCAAGGTTGGGAACAGCCAGGCGTGGCTGGGTCGATGAACTCCCAAGTATCTTATGGGCTCACCGTACTAGCCCAAAAACAAGCAATGGGGAAACACCCTTCAGCCTAGTCTACGGTTCAGAAGCGGTGATCCCCGCGGAAGTAGGTCTCCCCTCTCCTAGAATGTTGGCTATTGAAAAACTAGATAACATCACAGAACGCAGGATCGATTTGGACCTCTTGGAAGAAAGGCGCGAAAACGCTGCCATCAACGAGGCCAAATATAAATCCAAACTTGAAAAGTACTACAACACGCGCGTCCGCGTTTGTACTTTCAATCCAGGAGACTACGTCCTACGCGACAACGAAGCATCTAATGCTGAGCGCCCAGGCAAACTTGCCCCCAAGTGGGAAGGACCCTACCTCATCAAAGAGGTCTTAGGAAAAGGCGCATACAAATTACAAACGTTAGAAGGCGAACCTATCGCACGAACATGGAACGCACAACAGCTTCGACGCTGTTATATGTAAGCCATGTTCCTACATTTTCTATGTAACATACCGGGCCGCAGGCCATTGGCAAATAAGTAAATAAGCAATTTTATACATTATTGTTTGTTACTACTATTACAAATGCGTGTTCCACTTTGCGGTATCCCAAAAACAGATCGGCAAAATCTTCATTCGCGATACCCATACAAAGTGGTAACCACACACAAATATTGTAATAGGCCAGCAAAAGGCAAAAAGACTTGCATATTTATCCGGCCGGATAAACAAGTTTTTGTTAACACTTAACACAATTCCTGAGCCCAAAAAGGCAAACAATGGAATTGACGTGTACTCATACGACAAAGGTATGGAGTATACTTGACCCCATTCACAAATGGGTAGAGTTCCGGATATATAAGCTTTCACAAAGCTTACACAATTCTAAAACCCTAACGGGGTAAATAACAGAATTGACGCGTACTCATACGACAAAAGTATGGAGTATACTTGACCCCATTCACAAATGGGTAAAGTTCCGCATGCATACGTTCAAACATGCAAGAATTAAAAACACTTGTACAAACTGAACAAAAAACTTTATATTCAAAAAATTCAAGCACCCACGCGATGCTTAATGGATTTACATAAAGTTCCTAGTATATAGAAGAGGAAAACAAAAAGGGGGCACACTTGCCAACCTAAACCCTATTTCGTACCGCTGGTACCCGCGTCATCTCCAGCACCACCAGCGGGATCCTCTTCTTCGGCATCAGCATACAGCATCCGCAGCCGGTCAACGTAATCCGCAGCCTCTAAGCAGTCGTCCAACTTCTCCACACAAGAGAGGGACGTATCATAAAAGGAGGCTACGGCCGCGTTCAGGCGACCTTCGGTATCCACGTCCCGAAAGCCGGATCGCTCTTCGATAACACCGCCTATAGACATGACGTTCATATGGGAAATGCAACGGTTATAACCAGCTTTAAAACCAGCGTCACGAGCACGCTGCTTGACCAAGTCCAAACCAGCTGCGGTTTCAGGAGCATCCATAATGGCCTGAACAATCTGCAACACAAGGATAATAAAGTCAGCATATGGTCAACTTTTGGCACAGATATCACAACATACTTACATGCGCGATACCATGCCTCCGCATCCACTCACGGTCAGCCTCCAGTTGGTTAAACGAAGAGGTCAGAGCATCTCTGGCCTCAACGGCAACATTGGCCCGCTCTTCCGCTGCAGTCATGCGGGCTGTGAGGTCAGTGACCGCGACCTCCCGGGTCTAAACCTCAGCCTGTCAAAGAGCATAAAATAGTTTACTCAAAATCAGTAAACATTCTCAAAAAACAGGGAAATATAAAACAAAGGTAACAAGTCATACCTGCAGGCTGGCAACAACTTTATCCAAACGAATGCGCTCAGCATTCGCTCTTCAAGAGCCTTGGAAGAACGGCTCTCCCTCTCTTTGGCCTCCTCCAGGGCCTTCGCAGTACGGGCCCCCGTTTCCTTGGCCTCTTCCAGCGCTTTAACAGCCAGGGCCTCTGCTTGTTGCGCCTTAACCGCAACCGCCTCTGCTGCAGCTTTCTCTTTGCCCAAGGCAACGTTCGCTGCCTTGGCATTCGTCAACTCCTGACGAGCACGAAACAGATTGTCATTCTGCTTCGCCCAAGATTCATTCCACTTCTAGCGCTCATTGGAATACTTTTCATTCCAACTCTTGCGTTCATCAGAAAGAAGTTTGGCAAGAGTACGAACCTGTTTCAGCTGAGCAGTGGCAGCCCACTCAGAGGTCTGCTTCTGCTTCTCAAAAGTAGCTCTATCCTTCTCAAGCTGCTCCGCACCCGCACGAGCAGCCTTGACCAACTCTTCCGCTTCGCCCCGCAAGCGAGCAGCTTCCTCCTCCCTGCGGCCTAACACCTTGTAGTCTTCCAAAATGGCGTTTGCCACTATGGAATTTCCTACTAGCATGGTAGAAAGTTGGTTGATCCGCAGCTCACGGGGTGCCGAACGGGCACGTTCAACTTCAAATGGGGTGCCCAGACCACCCAAAATCTCCTTGCACGCAGAAGGGTCGTTGGAAATATCACCCCCCTGCATAACAGTCCAGGGGGGTCGGTGATAAACAATACTTCGACCCTGGGTATAGGTGCGGTAATAATACTCCAAATCAGACTCCCCAGGCTGAATTGGAGGCCCATCATACCCCACACCACCGGCAGACGAACCGGTACCCTTCTCACCAGCAGAAGACTTCTGCGGCTCAGCATCATGCTGCCGCACCTCAGCATCAGACTTCTGCTTACCAGCATCTGAAAACCTCAAGTCCAATCCATCACCCTCATTAGGAGAGATCAGATTGTCAGAGGAATCCACAGTGTCGAATATCTGGTCAGCAGTCTTTTCCACCGTCTTCTCCACGGTGGGATCGCGAACCGGCCCAACAAAAGGGGCCGCAGGCTCCTTGGGCACAACAGGCTCCTTCGGTACCCCCGCACCCGCAGCAGCGGTATGCAAGGGAGACGAAGGGAAGTCAAAAAAAGAATAACCTGCATCTCGGGATTCTACAACACAAAGAGCAACAATTGTTAAATCCAACATATTGTACATGCAAAACAATGAAAAAAGATATACTTACCAGCAACAACCGCAGGTTTCTTTTGCGCCGGAGCAGCCCTTTTGGTCTGCAGTCTCCGACGCTTTGGTTCACCACCACCAGCAGCCTTCTGCTCTGGTCCTCTTTTCTCACCAACAACGGGGGGACCCGCAGCAGTTCCATCCGCAGCCGCACCATTACCTATAACACCCAAACCCTCAAGGGTGTCAGATACTACCACGTAATCGGTATATCCGCGATAACAAGATCGATAGGTACCTGCGGCTTCAGAAACTGAAGAAGGGGCAACTGAGCCTTCAGCCCTCCCCTTGCCACGACCCCGCGCGGTTTTCTTCACCGGTTTTTTCTCCGCATGCTTTTTGGGGATGCGCTTCTCAAACTTCCCCAAATCCGCAAGGATAGCTGCATTGAAACAATCAAGAAAACCAGTCAAAAAGATAAACTGGAAAAACAGATGCAACTTACGAACTACCTCTTGCGTCTCCCGGCACCGGGGCATCCAACACTGCGCGCGACGGCACGCGGAAGTTGCTAAGAATTTCTAGGTTGAAGCCTTTCTTCAGCTCAACCGCAATAAGCTCAACCCGGCCCTCGAAATCGGGCTCGAACATTCTCCACAAGCCAACCGCATCCACTGATACAACACATGCATGCAGGTTACTACAAGGATTAGGAAGTAAGGAAAACAACAAAGAGTAACAAACTTACCACCACTCTTTTCCCGCAAAACGGGCCGTGCCTTCCTATCCGGTCTAGTGAGCATCATCCGCAACACCCACAGCTGATTGTTATCCAACTTCTTGAGTTCAATAGGCCGCAGCCTAGAGAACCAATCCACAGTCTTTGCGGTGGCAACAGGAATATCTTCATCAGAAACTCCAACGTTGACATTCCTGAAAGACATGCTGGCATAGACCGCACAGGCTTTAACATAGAATAATTTCTTCTTCCAGCCTGTCACACCTTTAGGAGGCGTCATCAACTTCAAGCTCCCATGCCGTTGAGTAAACGAGAAAAAACCAGTGTTCACCGTCAACTGGTAGAATCGCCGGAAATTTTCAACAGTGATGGGCAAGCCATGGACACGAAATGTATATTCAAAGTTCCTGATTCGGAACATTCCAAAGGGACTAAGTTGGGAGATATGGAGATGATAATACTCCAACACCTCCGCAACGAACACCGTCACCGGCAACCTAAGGTTGCCGTCGTTGAAAAAATCAGCCCACAAAGTTATATAACCGGCCGGAGCATCGGCACCGGTATCCCCCTCTTGTGGGTAAGTAGCATCCCACTCGTCGGCCATCTGAACGGTGCTCATCAGGAGTTTAAAACCACCCTTTGACCACTTCAACACCGGTAACCCACCACCGGGAACATCAACGTCATCATCTTCGTCTTCATCAGCCGTTACTACCGGCTGTTCAGGGTTTTCACCCTCCACATTGTGTGGACTTGATGGTTCAGCCATCAGAAAATGTCGAAGAAACGAAATAAAGTGAGTAGAAACACTAAACTCAGAAAACCTCACCGGAAACTTCAAACAATTGATCGGAGAAGACAAAGTAACTTCTTTTCTCTCACCGGCAAATTTTTTGAAATTTTGAACAAGTGAGGGGAAACCACGAACGATTTCCCCTTATATACCCATCGCAATTAATGAGGAGGGAGAAAACGAATCATCACGTTCAAAAAGAACGAATTACGCGACACCACGTGTCAAGCGCCGTTTCCGCTGAAGGTTATCACGCGCGCGTGGCCGCCCACGCGCCTTACATAGGAGACGTTTACACTCCTTGCTACAGTGCATTTAATGCCTCGGGCAGTGCAAATGTCCTTTCATTTCAGCACATGCCAGAAAATCTCACCAACTTCCACCAACTCACACGTGCGCTCAGCCACGTATGTAACAAAAAGCGACTACCTTATCCAATTACAAGCGGTATGCGGTTTCTCTGGTTCCCGCACCATAACCCATACCGCATATCGTTTTTTTTACATACCCCTAAAAATAGGCAAAAATATATGCCTTCACACTATAAGGGGGTATAATACCTTTCCGCACTACCCACGAGCACACGTGGAATATGCGGAAATGATACACACGAGCCCGTTCAGGTGTGTCAGATACTCAGAACCAGCGTTGTTCTTTGGACTGAACCGCATCTCAGAAATAGGTAAACCGCATTGCCTTCATTCTCTTCAAGCTTCAAATCCCTCCTGTCCGGTTCACAACCGCAGAGGGTACATGAACACCTTCTTTAACTTAAAGAAAGAAGGGAATGTACGCGCGCGCACATCAGCAACCCTGACTCCTGAACCTTCAAGAGCCACATCCGAGCAACACACCCGTTTCGAGCGAATATGGGAATGCAAAACCGCAGACACTCATGAGTCACTGCGGACATAACCATAGCTTCCGGAAATGGTTGCTACGGTAGAGCCACAACTAACTCAACATCGAGGGACGAAACCACTCCCAGGAAAACTCCTCGATATTGGAGCGGGAAGGAAGGTGCCTAAGGAAGAGATGCGGACGAAATCCACAATAATCATACGAGTCCTTGTCGAACAGCAAGCGGTCGAACAAGCGGTAACAAGTCTGCTTATGACTTTGTTACCCTACTTGTACGTTGGATAGAATAAACAATGATGGGCATTACCATGCCTATGATCATGTTTATTTGACCGTTATCCAGAATCACATTGTTCGACCAAACATGGCCAACAATGACGCAAGTGCCCAACGTTGCTCCCACAACCGTGGCCAACAATGTCAAGCAACGAGGTAACCGCAAAGGACGTGCGGTTACTTGAGAGCTAATGGGAAGAACATGAACACCCCACGAAAGGAATCATCATTAGATATCCAATCATGGGAACAACATGCTCTCTTCTTCATTCACCACTTCAAAGGTTGGGTCGAAGTTTGTGCACACCTTCAACCACATCTCAAAGATTGGTTCGAAGTTTGTACACTTCCTCCAACTAATTCCTACAGTTGGTTCGGCACACCAACAGGTGGCAACCAGCCGAAGGCGGAGAATTTCGCATCAGACGAAACATTTTCACCGGTACGGAAGAGGCGTCAAATGACCCTTCCAGACCTCCAGCTTGATTTACAAACAGAAAGGACCATCCACATGGTCTAGGATCTTCTCCAGACTCCAAACTACCTTCTAAACACCATAGTCCAGTACTCCTCCCACATACAACTTGTATGTGGCAGCAACACTAGACTGGGGGGACTTGAAGGGGTATGGTCCCAGATCTCGCGTCAGCATCGACCGCGAGTGACCATTACCCTTATCAAAACCCCCACCAGCTAACAACCTACTTGTGCCCATGCGAGAACGCGTCGACACAAGGGTTGAATCCAATCTATCTAGTAACGAAGGAGGACTTACATGGAACATGAGAACGGTAGAGTGATGCGACATAGCATCACATCTGGTGTATGAAAACGGAAGTATTCACAGCGATGCGGCCTCGCACCGCGTCCAGTGAACACTTCTATCAATACAAGGAAGCTGGATAACAGCAACAGTCACCACAGGCAACGATGCGGCCAGCACCGCATCTCGCGTATTTCTTGATCACTAGCAAGAGGCGCGATGACATCAGATGTTACCGCAGGCAGCGATGCGGCTAGCACCGCATCCTATACGCTCAACAAGTGGGACTGACACCACAGTGCAAGTGGAACCAATGGCAGTCACCTGCCAGGTCTACGGAAGCGACAGACTGACGTGGCGTCGTCTCCACGGCCGACATGTCTCACACACCTGCAAAAAGTGCAGCATGCCGTCAGTCTATCCATCCACCTCCTCCTTCACTCCTCGGCTATAAATAACAACCCCAAACCAGGTTTGAGGTATCTCTTCACAACTCCTCCACTACTACTACAATCTTACTTTGCTTCCCAAGAAAACTACTGATTCTCACGCCGGAGAGTGGTAACAAGGAGCACCCCCCACCCCACCCTCCTTGTTACGAGTCACGGTTTGTTTCCTTGTGCAGGAGATCAACCCACCGGTGATCCAGCCAGCGATCCTCGAGAGGAAGGGATTAACCCTTCTTGACGAGACCAGTGAGTTAACCCTGCCCGGTTAACCATTGTTTCATCAGACATGTATCTTCAAGTCCCCCAGTTTGTTAAGTCTTGGTAGAGACTTTGCAAACTGTAGTTTCAAGCTTTTGTCTTATGCGGATGACGTGTCGCTGCTGGAGTGATTCAAGTAAATGACGTGGCATGTTTTGAGTGGTGGTGATGTGGTGTGGGTGACTTGTGTGATTTGTCCGTCAGTCACCCATCCGTAATTGTTACGAATCCTTGTGTTGGAATTCGTGGGAACACGCTTGAAGTGACGGTTCGATTTGACACCCCCTTAACCGACTCAAAAATTTCTATAAATTCACCTTTTTCACTTTTTCCTTCTTAACTTTCTTACACTCTTTACTGTGATCCTCTTTATCTTCTTCTTCTTCTTCTTCGGAGAAAGGTGCGTTCCTTTCTGTTTATCTTTAAAACATGGCTCCTGGTAAAGATAATCTTGCGGATAGCGTGAGTGTACTTACCCAACGTCAGTTTGATAAGTTCGTTAGAGAATATAGGATTCCCTTAGACCTTTACCCGGTCCTTCCTTCCAGAACGGAGGCCATATATCCATTCCGTCAAGGGAAGTTTCCCTTTTACACTCGTGTCTGTAATTTTGCTAATTATAGGGTTCCTTTCTCTCGCTTCTTGATTAGGGTTTTACAATTTTTTAGGTTTCATATTTGTCAGGTTAACCCATTTGGTCTTAGCCGTATTAACCATTTTGAAATTTCTTGCCGAGCCCTTGATCAGAAACCGGACTTAAACGTTTTCCGATATTTTTACGAGTTTATCATGGCCGGAGACTGGTACACATTCGCGCACCGGAAGAATGTTCCTTCCCCGTCCTCCAATGAGCGGTCTAGCTTGAAAAACTGGAAGGACAACTTTTTCTGGTTAGATGACCGCTGTCTTCCGGAGGACATGAGGTGGCGTTTTAAAGACCAGTTGATGTCCTTTGATCTTGACGAAGACTTTGTTTTTAACGAGAGTCTAGCCCGTGCCCTAGTTGAGCATCAATCCCCTATTCGTCCCCTTCCCGAGCATTTCCTTTGGTTAGGTCGAGTTAGTTTTTCCTGGGCCCAAGGGGATAGGGATTGGCTGATTATTCGCCGAAAGCGTGATCGTAAGTTTCGGCTCTTTACATCCCCTTCGGCACCATTACTTATTTGTTTTGCTAACTCTCTTTTTGTTTTGGGAATGCAGGTGTCGCGATGTCTCATCTTGATGCTCTAAAGGTTCCGAACATGGATGTTTTTGATCTTGACTTTGAGGAACAAGGTGAGGAGGATGTCCCATTGATGAAGCAGGTGGTGTCTTCGGCTCATCCGATCCGCCCACTGACGGATCCGAATGTGACTAGTTCACCTGTTGCCGAAGCAACTTCTTCTGTCCCTCGAAATGCATCCGAGCAAGCTGTTACCGAAGCTGTTTCCCTCATTCCGATATCTTCAAAAGATGCCGGTGGTTCGTCCGGATCCCAAGCTGGCAAAAATTCTATCCTTGATGATGTGGATGGCGATCCGGAGATTCGCAGTTTGGATGAGGCCCTTCAATATCAGCCTTCTTCTTTGAAAAGCAAAGGTACTGGGTTGGGTGCGGACCTGATGATTCGATCTCGTAAGAGGAAAAATGAACCGATACAGATACGTTCCAGCGATCCTCTTCCCTTGCCAAAGTTTAAGAAAACAAAGAAGGATTCCCATTCCGAAGGTAACGTGATGGAAGAGCTGGATGAACATCTTACCGGAGGTTTTCTAGGGAGGAGGCCGCATTGGCTCGTAATAAACCGACTCCTGTCTATTCAGGTGGCTTTGTTCCTGATAGTGAAGTGGAGAGCATGGAAGTGGAAAATCCGGTGGATACGGATAAGGGAAAAGCCCATAGTGAGCCAAAGGTGGTGACTTTTTCAGGTACGCGTTTGGGCTCATCCTTGGGTCCGGACTGTTTTATAGATGATGAGGAAGATCAAGTGTCTTCGCTTCCCTCATCTTGGTTCGGACCTGAGTTGATGTCCTTTTTTCGATATGCAGATTTGTTTTCGGATGATATGGAGATTGACCCAGCAATTGCCGAAGAAAAATTTATTCCTGATTGGGACATCCGGAACAAAGACTCAGTGATGGATACTTTGGTTGCCAGGACTATGCTTTTTAACATTAACACTCCGATAGATCATGCCAGGAGCCGGAAGATAAAGAATCCAGATCTAGGAGCTGCGGTTTTGACTAACCAAGCTCAATCTAACATCTTTGTGACAGAGCTCTACCATCGGTGGGTAGAGGCGGAATCAGTACGGGAGAATTTAGAGAAGGAAGCTCGCTCTCTGAAGCGCAAAATTCAAAAGAGTCCGGAGGTGGAGAAGAAATTAGCCCGGTTGACCCAAGATCTTCAAACTCAGCAAGAGAAGATTAATTCTTTGATTGCTCAAAATCAATCGTCCCAAGCGGTTGCTGCTGCCGCTGCGGAAGACAGAGACAAGATCTCTTCGGAGTTTAAAGTGTTCTCTGAATCGATGAAGCAGAAGGACGAAGAGCATAAGATAATTTTGGCGAAGATGGAGGAATCTCTTAACAAGGCTCGTCTTGCTTACGAGAGCATGATGGCCGGTACGTCCTTTTTCTATTTTGATTGTTTTTTATTTCTCCTGTTTTTCTAACATTTTTTCCAGAGCGGGATGCGCTTAAATCAGGGGAAGCTGATTTAAAAGACCGTATTGAGGAGATGGAAACGGAGAATGCTTCTCTGAGAACTAAAGTGGACGATCTTCGTGAAACGAAAGTTTGGATGCTTTCGGAGGGGGCCAAGCTTTTGGCGAAGAATATCCATAAGGGTAAGGAAACGACCGCCGCAGTGGCTGGAGTTAACAACGCAATGAGTGCGGTGGGCGTCAACTCTGGTCTGCATGCTGGTTATGTTCATGCTTTACAGAAAAAGACCCCTTATAAAGAGGTTCCGCTACTGAATCGTAATGCTACGGAGGAGCTCAAAACGACGGTTGCTTGCTTTGATACTCTTAAGTTCCCGATGATAGAGGATCTTCCGAAGCTCGGTGATGCGCCCCTTTCTGAGATCAAGAAAGCTCTTCATTTTGCAAATGACGATTCTACGAATGAGTAAGGTGGACATGCCCGGCTCCTTGGGGTATGCACCTTGGAAGTTTATATTTGCTTTGGATGAATGTAATGATGTTTTTACTGATGTTCGAACAATTTATCCTTTGTAAGTGTTTCTTGATTTCCGGTTTATGTAAGTCCGGTAGTTTTTGACGTAATCACTCATTCATACATGCGTCCATGTTTTGTGTTTTACATTTTCTTTTTTCCTGAACGTTCATTTTTAAAGGGCGGATCCGATTTATTTTATTTTGTTAGGATAATTGTCAAGTGAAGGAAAAGGACGAACGAGGCCAGTTCGTCCCTACCTTTTAGGGTTAGCGTCCCTAGTTCGGCCGAAAACTATACTTGTTGCAACGTTGTTAAAGATAGAAAATTTTATTATTCTACTTTCTTGTTTGGAGTTATATCTCTCCGCTTAACATAGTAAAAACATTTTATGTAATCCGTGGGTAAAAACCCTCCACGGTCTCTGAATTTATAATTCGTTCGGTGCGGGCATAACCATCCGCATTACAGGGAAATAGAAAAAGTGACGAAGGCCGTAGCTTCCGTATTACAATCTTATTTTAAAGTAAAAAACTTTTCAAAGAAAACACTTCTTTAGGTGAGCTCCGTTCCATGTGCGCGGGACTAGAGTCCCATCCATTTTCTTGAGCGTATATGCACCGTCCTTTCCTGCGGTGTTGATCAGGTAAGGACCTTCCCACTTTGGGGCCATTTTTCTAGTGCCTTCAACTAAACTTGCTTCGTTACCCCGCATGACGTAGTCTCCGACTTTAAACCGGATCTCCTTCACTTTTGAGTTGTAATGTTTTTCCAACTCTTTTTTATATTTCGCTTCTCGGATCGCCGCAAGTTCTCTCCTTTCTTCGGCTAGATCCAGGTTTAAAAGAAGCTCTTGTTCGTTTTCTTCTTGACTTAGCTGCATGCGGGGAGTAGGTATCCCTACCTCAGCGGGAATGACTGCTTCGGTGCCGTATGTTAAGCTGAAGGGAGTTTCTCTATTGCTCGTCTTAGGCATTGTTCGATGGGCCCATAGGACGTGGGGGAGCTCATCTGCCCATGAGACGCCTTCCTTCCCCAAGCGTTTTTTGATGCCTTCCACAATGCTGCGGTTGGCTCTTTCTACTTGTCCATTGGCCTGGGGATGGGAGACCGAAGCAAAACTTTGCTCGATACGCATTTTTTCGCACCATGTCTTGAACGGTTTCTCTGCAAACTGTTTCCCATTGTCACTGACTATGCATAGCGGCATTCCGTATCTGCACACTATGTTTTCCCAGACAAACCTCAGCACTTGGTCTCCTGTGATCGTCCGGAGGGGTTTGGCTTCGACCCATTTCGTGAAGTAGTCAATAGCAACCAACAGGAACCTTACTCCTCCGGTGGAGACAGGGAAAGGATCCACAATGTCGATTCCCCATTTCTGGAACGGCCAAGCCGATGTTACAGGAACGAGGTTGTTTTTGGCTCGATGACTAATGGGAGTGTGTCGCTGGCAGTCTTCACATGATTGGAGCTCATTAACCGCGCTTTGATGCATACCCGGCCAAAAATATCCTGCATTCATGACTTTAGCTATGACCATCCTCGGTCCGGCGTGGATGCCGCATATTCCCCAGTGGATTTCTCTTATGACGTAACTGGCTTCCTCCGGTGTTAAGCATTTTAGGAGCGGACCTAAAAAGGTCTTACGGTAAAGTTGCCCATCGTGAATCTGATACTGCAACGCTTTTACCTTTAGCTTCCGGGCCTGAGCTTTGTCTTCTGGGAGCGTCCCTTTCTTCAAGTAATCCACGATCGGAGTCATCCAAGAGTTTTCGAGCGTGGAGACTGACATGACCGACTCCGTCTGCTGGATGGCCGGGGTTTGCAGGGTTTCGACTAGAACTTCTTTTGATAAATGACAAAATGCTACGGATGCAAGCTTGCTCAAGGCATCGACCTTTTTGTTTTTGCTCCGCGGTATGTGTACTATCTTACAAGAGTCAAAAGAGGAGATTAAACTGTTGACCTACTGAAGATACCGAACCATGTTATCCTCTCGTGTTTCGTATTCTCCGCTGACGTGATTGGCTACCAACAATGAATCAACATGTGCTAATACAGAGGTTACGCCGGCTTTGGCCGCGGTTTGGAGACCTGCAAGGAGAGCCTCGTATTCTGCTTCATTGTTTGAAGTTTTAAATTCGAAACGTAAAGCATAAGTATACTCTATCCCTTCTGGATCTATAAGGATTAACCCTGCCCCCGATCCTTCTTTACTGGAGGCCCCATCCGTATATAAGTTCCACACCTTTGGTAGGGCGGATTTTTCTTTGGTGCTTTTTCCGGTTGGGACCTCTGTGAGGAAATCTGCCACTGCCTGGCCTTTTACTGGTCCTCTGGTACGATAGGTGATATCGAAAGCGCTGAGTTCTATTGCCCACTTAGTGAGACGTCCGGAGACCTCTGGCTTTCTGAGAATTTGTTGGATCTGAAGATCAGTCTGTACTTCTATATTGAAAGCTTGGAAGTATCTTCGGAGGCGTCTAGAGGCATGTACCAAAGTGAGTGCTAACTTTTCAATCATCGGGTACCGAGTTTCATAATCTTTCAGGATGCGGCTTACATAATAGACCGGGATTTGTGCTTGATTTCGATGCACTACGAGTACTGCACTTATAGCGAAGTGGGAGGCGGAGAGATACACCGTGACAGTTTCTCCGGTAATTGGAGCGGTTAGGGTGGGCAAGGATCCGAGACAGACTTTCAACTCCTGAAATGCCGAATCGGCTTCTGGTGTCCACTCTATGTGGCCTTTTCCCATTCGTTTTTTCAACACATTCATGAAAGGAATAGAGCGATCGGCAGCTTTTGAAATGAAACGATGAAGAGCGACGAGCTTTCCGTTTAATGACTGAATTTCTTTGACAGTTTTGGGAGCCTGCATGGAGACTACCGCTTTGATTTTATCCGGATGCGCCTTGATTCCGGACTGGGTTATCCACACACCGAGAAACTTTCCTTCTTCTAAACCAAAAGAGCATTTTTTGGGATTGAGTTTAAGATTGATACTCCGAAGCCTGATGAAGGTTTCGAGTATGTCGTCGATCATGTTATCTTCGGCCTGGCTTTTTATGACCAGGTCATCCACGTAAATTTCTAAGTTTCTTCCGATCTGGTCCTTGAATGCCTTATCCATTAGTCTCTGATACGTAGCTCCGGCGTTTTTCAATCCGAACGGCATTTTGGTATAACAAAAAAGCCCTTCATTGGTTACGAACGCTGTCTTATCTTCGTCTTCTGAAGCCATCTGTATCTGATGATAGCCTTTATATGCGTCCAAGAAGCATTTAAGACGAAAGCTGGAAAGGGAATCAATCTTTAGATCAATTTCTGGTAAGGGATAACAATCCTTCGGACACGCGTTGTTTAAATCGAAAAAATCTACGCACATTCTCCAGGTTTTATCTTTCTTGGTTACCATCACCGGGTTAGAAACCCAGGTCTCGTAGCGTACTTCCCGGATGATTCCGGCACTTAACAACTTTCGTACATCCTCGGAGATTGCTTTGTTTCGGGCCGGAGCCATGTTTCTTTTTCTTTGAGCAACTGGCTTTGCTGAATGCGACACTTTCAGCTTATGTTCCGCCAAACACCGAGGAACTCCAACCATATCGGAAGTTTGCCAGGCAAATACATCAAGAGAATTAGATAAAAGTTTCCACAACTTCTTTTTAGTACGTTCAGGAAGTTGGGCCCCGATTGCAATTTTTTGCTCCGGGAAGTGCGGATGGATAGCCCATTCTTCTGTGAGGAGGTTCGGAGGCTTGTCAGTACCTTTGCTTTGTCGTATTTCGGCTATGCAATTTATTGATTCGGAATGCAGAGTTGCCACTCCTGCTTCGGTGGGGAATTTTAACGATCTGTGAATGGTAGAACTGATGATACCAAAGGCACACATACCAGGCCTTCCTAGTATTACGTTTTGGACGGACCTTGCTTCTACTACCAGATATGTCAAGTTGACTGTTCGGACCAAATTTTCGTCTCCCAACGTTGTTGGCAGGGTAATTTGCCCTATGGGCTGCACCACCTCTCCGGAGAAACTTACCAATGGCATTGAGACTTGGATCAATTTTGCCTTGGTCTGTGGAGCTAGCTGTTGAAAACACTGCTTGTACATGATTTCGGTGGCACTTCCGCTGTCAACATAAATCCTCAGGACCTTGTGACCTGCTACGATTGCAGATACTATGATTGGTCCATCCTTGATATCTTCCGGATTAATAGGGGGAAAAGCAATGGGTTGCTGTATCCAAGCAGCCATTTGTTGACTGGATTGCTTGATGCCTTGATTGTTTGCTCTTCTGATCATGCAAATCGCCGGCTGATTGTTCGGATTATCTCCCGAATTTCCCGAAGTTTTTCTTTCCTTTACTTCTTTTACTAGATGCGATAGCTTGCCGGATCGCACTGCTTTTTCTATTTCTTGCTTCAAGGACCAGCAATCGTCTGTGTTGTGACCTCGAGCATGATGGTAGTCGCAATATTTCTTGGAATTCTTATCGCCCGGGTTTCGGAGTTTTGGTGGAGCGGGAAAGTTTGCTCCTTCCGCACTGAGAATTTCACTGGGAGTTTTGGAGAGGTCTGATAAGTTGTAAAACCTTGACCCGGAACTTCTTCCACGTGGAGGTCTGTCGTTTCTGTTGTAGGGGTGCGATCGTCCCCTGCTCCCAGATTGGGTTTTATCAAATACCGACCCACCGTTTTTCTTCCAGGAAGACATCTTGTGATCTGATTCCGGAGCTGGGTTACATGCGTTTTTGCCTCGAGCGAAAGCTCTGGCTCGTTCCATGAGTACTTCCATCGTTTTTGGGAGGTTTTCATGTAACTTCTCGACCAGCTGATTGTTCCGGACACCGTGACAGAAGCCGGAGATCCGTAGCTGATCAACTACCCCACTGATCTGCATGCTTTCCCGGTTGAACCGGTCAATGAAACTGTCCAGAGATTCCCCATCCTTTCTCCGAATGTTATGAACTTCGGTGATTTCTTTGGAGTAGTGCCTTTGCTGACTAAAATTCTGGAGGAATAATCTTCGGAACTCTTCGAAATCGTTGATCTCTCCTTCATTCAACGCATCAAACCATACTCGGGCAGCTCCGGTTAGTGTTTGCGCGAACATGAAACACCAAGCTGGCATCGGCCACTGTTCTACTCGTGTGGCTTCGTCGAAATCGAACATGTGATCGTCTGGATCGGTTGTGCCATCATACTTTTTTACTGTAGTTGGCATTTTGAGCTTCGGAGGAAGTTTAGCGTGCGTTATGCGAGCGCTAAACTTTGACTTGGCAGTCATGGAAACTGGATGGTATGGCTTGGTGAGTTCCGGGTCATTAATTACGTCCATCTGTGCTTCATTTCGTATTGCTATTGCTGGCATTGGTTCGGACGAACCCTGAACGTACCCCGTGTAAATTTCCGAGGTGACAACTGTGGAGAAAGTAGGAGGGGTAAACATCGTAGGACCCATGGTCCTTGTCGGCGCTTCTTCCTGAAACAACCTGGTTCGTAAACCGAGGATTTGTTCATCTCTAGCCTGCTGTGCTTTCAATCGTCGCAAAAGACTTGCATTTTTGGAGAGAAACTCCGCATCAAACTCAGATGTTTGCGAAGTAGGAATTAGAACAAACGGCAAAGTTGTTCCCGGCCCTGAGCTTAAGGCAGCTGAGTTTATGGAAACGTTACTTGCTGGTGCTGTAGTTTGTGTACTAACAGTTGTAGATCCCAGATTCATAGAACCTGAGGCCGCCATTTGTCAGTTCTTTGCTCAAGAAATTCACCTGAGTGAAGGACTAAGAGCTTTAAGATCGGATGGCGCCAATTGAAGAACCAAAAAATCGTGTTTAGGCCGGAGCCTGTAAACGAGGGTTTGGATCTTGTGAAAGAACTTGGGAAATAGTCCTGCAAAACAGAAAACCGTTAGGCTCGCCGCAGAGATGGGAGGGCCCCTCTGCGACCAACCTCCGGCGTGAGGATAAGTATTGGTAGAGAGAGAAATTAGAGAGAGAAAGTAAGGACGGAGGTTCAGAAAATCGTACATGGCTTTGTACTTGGCGGGGTATTTATAATAGTCAACTGAGATGACGTCATTCGTCCAGACGCACTTGAATGGAGGTTCGTCTCCGGAGGTGCTTGATGTGGAACGGACATGTTTCAGATGTCCGTCCCAGTGGAGTCCGGTTCGTCCCAAGGATCATGTCCGGTCTCGGACATGTATCTTCAACAAATTTGATTAAAAATCAATAAAAGTAAGTTATGGTACTACCACAACATCGCAGCTTCCAAATTCCGTAAACAACAATGGCCAATACCCATTCTACAAAGCGACATCAGATAAGATAACACTGGCATATGAGCAAGGAGCGAAACAGGGCTTGAAAATTGAAATCGTTATAATGAATTTGGCAAATATCTATATCTAGCCCCTCCCAATAATCTCTAGATGAAGTAGTGGAAGACTTGTATTTCTTTTGAGAGATGCAAGTTTGACTCTCATTTGGTACAGAGTGAGACACTGGTGGGCAATGATAGGAGACCCAGGGAAACCTGAGTTGGACCCTTAAGCCAAACGGGTTTTACTGGTAATTTCACCGTCGTGCCTACGGGTGGACGGGTTACTGGGTTTTCCCCGGAATTGATGGTGGACTCGGGTTACTCTCAGAGTACTCCGTTTGTCCAGTGGGTGCCCCAAGAGTGCTCGGAATTAATTCTGTTAGCTATTCAAAAAGAATCTATGCCTCGCCACTGATTAATCAGGTTAGCTAAGTGGACTAACAAAAAAAAGAAACACTGTAGATAATAAATTTACAAATTTAAGTATTTTCAATGTTATATTTATGGGTGCAAACGAATCAAGCTGATTCTGAGCCTGAGCTCGATCAGGCTCGAGCTCAAGCTCGATTAACTTATGAGAGCTCGAGCTCGTTGGTAGTTTTTCAAGCTGGAGCTCGGGCTCGACTCGTTTAGGCTTGTGAGCTCGATAAATGAAGCTCGGGCTCGAGCTCGTTTACTGAAGAAACTTATTTTTAGGTTCAGACTCGGCTCGTAAACAAGTTTAAATAAGCTCGCTCGGCTCGTTTAGTATACAACTTTAAATAAGGCGTAAATTTTATTAAATATTAATAAAAACTAATATTATACCAAGGCTCGATAAGGCTCGACGAGCTTTACATGTCAGGCTCGAGCTCGGGATCGAAAAGTAAACATGCTTAATTCTAGGCTTAAGATCGGCTCGGGCTCGATCAAGCTCGGCTCATTTTAAGCTTTTTCGCGAGCCGCCTGGCTTGTTTGCACCGCTAGTTATCCTTATCCCACTATGTTATCTAGTTCTAGAGCGACCATACCATCCAAAAATCTAGTAATTCCGTCTCTTTAGTAAATTTACAAATTACTAGTACTTACTAGAAAAGTAATCAAAACTTACGACAATCAAAAGAAAACCACAAAAAAAAAAAAAAAAAAAAAAAAAAAAAAAAAACCGCTATCATTTTTCTTCATTTTATACAGTCCACTGGTTCTTCTGGCCGAGAATTACAGACGAAGACTGTGTTTATCTTCGTCTTCCTCATGGCAATGGCGTCCCAGATTCCCACATTCCGTAAGGTTACCTTTTTTTAATTTCGAAATTTGTAGTGAATTTTAGTGGTTCTGTAGCTAAGGATCAGGCTATTTCTTTGTGGATTATGGAATAAAACAGGCACAGATGATCGTGTGCAGGAAGAAGGAGAAAGGACGAGACCAAAACTACCCCTATAAAGTCATCGAAATTACTCCTCCACCTAGAAACCTTGGCATTCGCTGTTTTCCATCTGTATGCATCCCCTTTTATAATATTAATAATATGTTTGGATCTTATATATTAGGTTTAAAATTGACTATTATTTATGTTGGTAATTAGGAGTGAGTGTCAATTTGTTGGTTTGGATTCTATTTTTTTAGATGTAGATATTTTTTTTAGGGTTGGATAGATTCAATTTTAGCATCTGCAGAATAGAGAAGAGAACTGGACTGCCACAACTTGTTATACTGTTAACTGGATGTAGGGATTGATCAATCCACTCATCTCGTTTTCAACTAGATTGAAATCGAGTATATTGGCTTGTGTGTCTGCATTGATATATTGGTTTGTTAGTTCATGTTACGCCTAATTTTTTTGACAGCAAAAGCGTGGTTAAGCCAGGTGTTGCTCTATGTACAACCAGATAAGCTTTATTCACAACCAGAAGCTACATCTCTCTCGTCTATTTTACATATCAATTTTTAATCAAGTAAATCTTTCGTAATTTCTTCATCCTTTGGTTGTTTGTTACTACATATCCGCCTCCTACAAACCCTAATTAATTTTACCCGATTTTGACTCAGAAGTATGAGGCACCGCCTTAAGCCTTGGTGCGTTTTCCCTACTGCCTCACGCGTGCCTTGTAAAACCAAGATGGGTAGTTTAGTATATCTTCATCAAACTAAGAGGCTGTTTGGCAACTTCTGAATTGTTAAGTGCTGAACCATTAAGAGCCAGTATAATGCTTAACCGTTCAGAGGCAAATGTCTGACTAATTCAAATTAGAGGTCTTAACCATTCAGACTCAGTATAATGCTTAACCATTCAAAAGCAAATGTCTGAACCATTCAGACATCTGCTCGCGAAACAAACAGTCTAAACCATTATCTTTGTCTGAATTTTTATTTTTGTATGATTTCTCCAACAAATACCGAATCCTGGTAATTAGCGATGCTAGTTACTAACTTGAGCTCTTGTTTAATTTGTCGATAACATTGAATTTGGTGGAATGGAGTCACGAATTCCATTTGATGAGGTCCCATATCATACATTGTTTATCTTGATGGAATTGATATCCGCTCGAATGATTAGTTCATTTCCATTCACTGCAGCTACAATGGATATAATTATTTGAACCTAAATATACTTTAAGGGGTAGCTTTCATGCTTAAATGATTGTACTCACTAGTCACTACTCTAACCTCCCAAAGCCACTAACTAACTACCCGTGCTTAAACTATTGTACGCTAACCACCAAGATCACTCTTAAGCATAGCCCTTCTTTCAATGTTATAGTATTACTACGGCTATTATTATCTAACTAACTTTTGTTTATTAGTACTAATTATCATTATTATTACTACTGCATTTACAGTACTATAATTATTTATATTAATTATTGTAATTATAAATTGCAGCAGGGTACAAACTTAACACTTCCAGAAGATCTTTCAACCAACTCCACCTTTACCATACACACCCTTTACATCTTCTGCCCAACATTTTTTTCTATATATTTTAGTTTAGTTATTTTTTTTTTCAATGATATTACATTTTATTTTATGTTAATTTAATTTCAGTCCACTAATTATAATTATCTGCATTTATGTCTATGATGCATGAGCTAATATTTGTGTGATGGCAGAACTTGCAGTGTGGAGATGGTGTGACAATCGAAGGTCAGAATTACACGATTTCAGCAGTGACACATAGATACCAGCTCCGGAAAGGTAAATATGAACCTAGTGAGAAGAGGCTCGATGTCCTTTCCACCGGAAGATACATACTGAATTTATATTTGGAAAACCTATTAGATCAATCTTAAAAAGAACGAAAAAAATTTGTAAAATTCTAGTTTGAGAGTCCTATCGAGTAGTATCACTATCGAGCAATGTACAAGTTTCACCATGTACAAGATGCCATCTTATCATTACTACAAGTTTATTCACCTGTTGCTCTCTTAGTTTACACTTTACAATGAAAACTTCTGTTGCAAAGAAACACACTCCTTGACATGTTTTTATAAATAAGTTAATGTATTGATTATTCCACATACTTGCTTTCTGGTTAGCCAAATTTTTGGTCCAACTGGGATCAAGGATTATGAGTTTGAGACTTCATTTTATGAACATTTGTTTGTAATTAACCTGTTTTAAAAACGGTCTGATTATCACTTGTCTCTGTCATCCTTTAAAAGTTTTTTCAGGGATTTCATTTTTCATCCAAATCAATGAACGGTTAATGAATGATCTTAACAAGTTCTAAGATAAATATTTGTTAAAATAAAGTATATGTATGTAATTGTATCCTATTTTCTGATTTTTCCAAGTTTTCTTTATAATTTGTCAAGAATTTTTTTTGTATTTATAGATGGTTTGGAAAAAAAAAAATAAAAAGAACATATGTATTTGTAGGTGATTTCTGTTGAACTGATTTATAATAAACAGCGTTTTAAGTATTTCATCGTAGTATAATATAAAATGTGTGTTAATAGACTTATAGTTATAAACTATAAAGTAAATTGTGTGGATGGTCCCTGTTGTTTGTCATTTTTCACCTTTAGTTTCTAACGATCTAAAACCATATTTGTTTCCTGCGGTATTCTCACTTGTTACTCAGATAGACTCTTAGGTGAATGATGATTAGTTTGCCTAGTTAAGTATGTCGTGAAATGATTGAACTACACCCACTTTTACTATAAATAAATAAAACTAAAAAAAATCTGATTGTTCATTAAAAAAACAAGTGGTCCTTACTCCTTACTATATGATTATTTAAATATATAAAATTAAACCTAACCCTCCTTTTCTTCTTCTTCGTCACTAGACCACCTTACAAGGTTAAGGGGTAATGTAAATTAAGGGGTAATGTAAATGAATGGTTATTATAGTTAGTTGTGGGAGGTGGAGGTGATTTAATTGGGGTTCAAGTTTCTTGCAGAGACTAGGCGAGGATGATGGTGGCGACAGGGTTAACAATGGTAGTGGAGTGAATGACTAGCGAGTTGCAGGTTTTTGACGATGGTGGTTGGAATCATGGTCCTGGTCGGAGAAGGGTTATTGGTTTTGCGGCAAACAACTCCAAGTAGAAGGGCTAACGTTTCCCATTTCTCATGCATACTAATGCTTCTCGTTCGGCAATGTCAACACTCACACGATGACCAACAAGAACAATTTGGGTTTAGAATGAACGTATAAGAACATCGGCAGCTTCAAAATCGTTTTGGGTTTTGGATGAGCAGCATCCTCTAATATAGAGGTGGTTTGGGTTTTCTAGTGCGAAAATGAAGGGAGATCAAAGTTTGGGACAACTAATAAACTAAGGTTGGAAAAAAGGTCATCGGCGACTGTTTTGCCGGAAAAACGGTGTTGGATGGGAAGGGGAAGACGGGGGAGGGGCTAAAGGTGAAAAAATGGCAAACCACATAGACTATCCGGGCAATGTACTCTAAACTATACTACAAGAGAATAAGAAAATATATGAATGTTATTTCAACAAAGGGGAAGCATGATAGAAGAAACCTAAGAAAGCATATAACTGGTCCATATGCGATAAATTAATAAATGAACTAATGAGTAATCTCTCTCTCCCTCCCTCTCTCTCTCTCAAACTAAGCAACTAGAAGTGATTTAGTGGCTTGACCCCTAAACTATAAGGGGTGATTTTGGGGGCTAGAGAGCCCCTAGTGGGTGTGGAATTCATGTGATTCCAAGGGTGAAGGGATTAGTTGAAATGACGAACCCAAGGTCTATATTTATAGTGGTTGTCTGGTACGGAGTGCATGACCGTGCATAGTACATTGGAAACACAGTTAGAACTTTTCCAATGGGTATGTCGGGTAATTTTGGATATGCATGGCCATGCCCAATAAGGCACGACCATGCATATGGACAGGTGGCTAGACAAGGTCTTCAGTTGTTTTAGCCTGTCGGATATCTCGAAGCTTAGTGACGCACGGCCATGCCTAAGTGGGCATGGTCATGCATAGTACTTTTTTGCATAAAACTTCTTCTAGACGCTTGTCTTTCTTGTCCATTTTTTGTCTTCTTATTTGTCTCATACGAGAAAATTGACCAGTTGTGAAATAGGCATGGTCGTGCCCAATAAGGTATGGCCATGCATATCTGTTGACTTCTTGAGGCATGGTGATGCCCAAAATGTGCATGTCCATGTGTGACCTCTGACTGCTTGTTTTCTTCAAGTTTGGCCATGGTCTTGCGTCATCACATTTGTTGAATTCCATTGACCATCTTGGGTTGAAGTGTACTTGTTAGGCTAGTATGTACGATCGTGCCCATAGCCTGACACGACCATGCTTGTCTAGTACTTGGCTGATTTTCTTGGAATTCTGGATTTTTACCTCGTGTTTCGCTCCTGTTCATTCAGGGTCCTTGAAAACCTACAATTTCCAAAGAGTGAATTTCAAGTTTTGTCATTTATCTTTTTAGTGAATTTAAGGCGGTGTCCTTTATCTTTCAAACTGACGAGTCGTGTACTTAATGTTTTAAAATCTTGCACGTTATGTCCTTTAGCCCTAACCCAGTTAGATGTTTTTGTTAAATCTGGCCATGTGACTTGCACATAAGGGTACTATTGTCATTCCACTTTTCATAGACTAGTTGTGTAAATAAATTAAATACCTAACCATTAAAAAATTAAAAATTAAAAATTAGATATATCTCTCACATCTCTCTCCCATTTACCACCAACATCCACCATCTACCATTACCACCACCATTCACCTCACATCACCTGCTACCATTACCACTACCACCCACCGCACACCACCTATCTCTCATCACACCAAAACCCAGAAAACCAAAATCCACCATTAACTCAACCATCTGCTTTCTCTCTCTCTTCCATGAATACCAAAAAACCAAAACCAACACTCACCTCCATCTACATGATGTGATATATTCAAGAAAGAAAAGAACCCCGAGTATGCATATATGATGAAATCTGTAAGACTAAAAACTGTACAAATTTTAATATTCCATAAGTAAAATAGATGTTTAGCTTAACTCCAGTGTTATATATGTAACAAAAATCATACATCAAAACCACCGTCACCCCCTATCTGAAACCCACCACAACCCCTCTCCACCTTTAACCTCTAAAACCATGGCTACACCATCGTACCTCCATCTCGTAACCACAATCAACCTTTTTCCCCCAAATCCACCTGTTGCCACCACCACTTACCCCAAATCCATACAAAATCCTCAAATCCTTTAACTCCAAATCTATACAAAATCCCGAAATCCCAAATTTCCGTCGTACGGTAGCAGCGCCGTGACGGCTCCGGTGACGTGATAGCAGCAGCAACAACAACGTGACGCCACATAATCAGCTCTGCCGGCTACGGTGGTAGGGTTGGGAACTCCGGTGGATGAACGCTGTGTCTGAGAGAGTGTGTGGTGGTTGGTGGCAGTGGTTGGTGTCTATTGGTAGTGATGGTCTGGTGGATAGAGCTAGAGAGAGAGGGGTAAAGTGAGAGATGCTTTTATCAATATCATCTATCTATGTAATCTACATATACATATATTATTTATATTTATATATCTAATATAATATTAATTTGTTAAATTTATTTTTGTTTTATTGTTATTTAAAATATTTATATATATATATATATGGTAAAAAGACTAAATTACCCTTGTGTGATTTGATTTAACAAAAAAAGTTAACGGGTTAGGGCTAGAGGACATAACGTGCAAGATTTTAAAACATTAAGTACAAGACTCGTCAATTTGAAAGATAAAGGACACCGCCTGAAATTCACTATAAAGATAAAGGACAAAACTTGAAATTCACTCATTTCCAAATTATGAACGATTTAGATAGTATTTTCAATGATAAAGCCATAAAAGGTAACATAAAATGGGTGAGGGGGTACATATTTATAAAAAAATGTATAACTGATGGCACATCAATATCGTATGCCAATCATTTCCTTCGCTTAGCGTGGGGAAATATAGTTAATATATATAAAGTTTGGAAGTGGGCTGGGGATTGAGACCAACAAAATTGAGAAAAACAAAAATATACGTCACTTTTTCAATTAATAGATTAATAAAAACAACAAATATATCACTGTATTTAAATCTAATCTAATCTAAATCTAAAATCTATATTTATTTTATATTTGTATCTATACTACCATATAATAAAAGAAAAAGTTATGAGAGACATGTGTCATTCATTGAAGTTGTCGACGTTTTGTTTTTCCCGCCTCTGTCTCCAACTAATTATGGATACATATTTTGCTAATTAAAGATAGTTATTAAATCATTAACCAAGTAAATTTAATATGCAATTATTTATTAATTTTTTAAATAAACTTATATTTTTGTTAACTTAAAAGTTGTACGAAGTTCAAAATTATGTAGGTTAAAATCTTAAAAAACGAAGAATAATGATAATAATTGTTTTTATGAGTGATTTAGATGTTAGAAGTTGAGTTTCTTTGTATGAAAGCAAATATTGATTATCAAAAGAATATTCACAAACTGAGAGTTATCATGAACGAATTGTTTTCAATGAATTGTGAAAGATTCAAAAGTTTTACAACTCGATCGACTCTACAAACTCCCCCTCAGCTGATCACACAAACAGATCAGTTCGTACAAGAGAAAATGTGATGGTGTGGTGTGTGATAAATCAATCACTAACAGGAGTGATCTATTTATACACAAGTATGAAAGCTCTTCTATGAGATCAACTGATGTCCCTGATAGTGACATCTAACATTCCTAACAGAAAAATTTCTCAGATCTTTACAAACATATGAGCAATCTTATCATCTGATCTAGGCTATACTAAACACTGTTGAAATAAAGTACTGTTACATTGAATAAACATTGTCTAAGCTATCCATTGTTATAGTTGTCCAAACATCTGTTTGGCCTAACAGAAGTTTGGTCTTCTTCAACAGACCTTGGCTTGATTAGGGCTTTGGTCTTCAACAGTTGTTATATTCTTGAACAACGCATTCAAGTCTTCATTAGATGTTAGCTAAGCTCTTAAACAAATGTTCTGAATAGGTGTTCAAGATTCACTATCTTTGGGGAGAGTTTGGTTCGATCTTTTGCTTATTTCTTGATCAGCGGATTATGTTATGGCTCTTGGATATCATCTGTTCTTTTGTAGGTCGAACATTAAAAATAATCAAATATTTGATGTGGTTGGATGAGAAGGATGGAAAAAAACAATATGATAAATAATAAAAGAAAATAGGTTGTATTAAAAAATCAAAGTTAATACCCAGTTGAAAGGCCACTTAGGTTATAGCCTAGTGGTCAAGAGGAATTATCTCTTGTGGGGAGACCAAGGTTCAATCCTTGGGAGGTGTAAGTATTTAAGGGAAACAATTAGCCGTTCAAAAAAAAACCTGATGGAGAGGGTGAAACCCGAGCGTTAATGTCCTTATCTTATGTGTTTTGTTGCGTTTTAAGTGATTATATGATTTGAATGTGATAACTACGAGAAATTGTGGTTTTGTAGGTTAATCGCTTAAATCGGTGAAGTTGGAGTGCTCGGGGACGAAGCGAAACACCCGAAGATGATAAGAATAGCAAAAGATATCATTCGGAAGTTGTTTCAGGTAGGAAGATAATCTAGAAGCACAAGAAACGTGAAAGAATAAAGTTCAGGGACCTTTTGGTCATTTAATGAAAGTTGTACATGTGAAGGAAAAGCAAAGGGGAATCCTGCCGTAGGCTACGGTTGGAACCTCGTAGCTTACGACCAAAGTATGACTAGTGAAAAAGAATCAGAATCTGAGTCCTGTAACTTATGGTGGTCATGTGAAAAAGGATCAGAGTCTAGGAACCGTAGCCTACGGCTCCTCAGCCGTAGGTTACGGCGGGATTAAGGGCAGTTCCATGCGTTGATTTTTTATGGGTTTAAAAGGAATATTGAAAACCCTAACATATTATTCATCACTGGGACGAATGTGGGAGGAGGTAACACATTATTGAGGATACTTTCACCTGTTCTATCACACTTTTCACCAAATCAACAATTTTGAAGATGCAATCAACCATTGTTCAAGCGTTTAAAGATCGATTCATCGAGATGAGCGGCTAATTCCTTCGTGGTTTCCTCCGAGTGGAGGATTCTAGTAAGTGGATGATTGTTTCTAGTTTTTCGTTGTAATTGAGTTTAGAATCTAAGCATTCGATGCTTTTTGCATAGTGATATCTTAGTTTGATTGTAAACGATTGATTTTATTTAAAACCTAGTCTTGATTCTTTCAATCACGAGAATTCTAGCAATTGGGATATATTAGATATGGATTGTGTTTGATAATCCTCAATTGATAATCGTATGATAACCTAGGGGTGTGCATGGGTCGGTTTGGGTCAGTTTTGATAAAAAACCATAACCGATCAATTATGATGGTTATGGTTATTCGGTTTTGATGGTTATAGCGGGTCGGTTATGGGTGGTTAACCGTGTATTTAGCTTAGCTAAAAATAGCTTAATTTTTTTAACATGGATTAAATTGTTATTGCATATTTGTATATATTAGTATAGGGGAAGGTTCATTTGAGAAGAAAATTTAATTGAGAAGAAAAAGAACAAAGGGTAATTTTGTAAAACATTAAGTAGTTTTTTCACTTATCTCATTTATTGTCATTTTGACTAATTAATTAGTCATAAAGACTAATATCCTCCATACTAGCTTTTTTTGCCTACACACATTAAAAGTTATCCTACATATTTCGAAATTCATCCTACACGCAAAATTTATCCTACACAACTCGTAATTTGTCCTACACAACTCGTAGTTTATCCTACACTTTAAATTATTTTATTTTATTTTTTTTGGAAAAATATATATTTTGAAGATAAGTTACAAACTATTTAATGTAGTTAGCTATTAAAGAGGAATACTACAAATTAATGACCTATGTAGATTTACCAATGTACCCTTATAGAAACATTAAATACTTATATTAAATGAAGTGAAATAAAGCGTTATTATTGGTTAAAATTTCTTCTTTTTTCTTCTTACAAAAAATTGTTCTCATTTGAATTCTCCACTATTAGACCACCCGTAGTGGGGCGGTATTTTTAAAAAAATTGAAAAAAAAATGCTCAAAAACGCCCCCCCCCCATTACATGGGGCGGTTTTTTTTTTAAAATAAATTCAAAAAATTGAATCTGCCGTTTTTATAATAACGCTGAAAGAGAATTGCATGTGGCCAATGGGAGTGGTCCAAGGTTTAACTGGCCAATGATAAATAGTTTGCTTTTTTTTTTTTGTTTAATGATTGGAAGGGGCATTATTAGGCATTATTCCCACTACGCCACTTTTGCAATAACGCCCTATGCTGACTGGACTGCCACGTGTCGAATAATGCCCCATGGTGGGGGCATTATTTTGTTTAACCACTACACATGGTCTTAGTCTTTTACATAGTATTAAAAAATACATGTAATCTATAATATTAATACCAATTATTACCGAATATTCAAATAAAATGATATGATACATTTCATAAATTCAAATAAACATTCAACCAAAACCACAAAATGATATGAAAAAACCCATAAGTACTAAAAATATTCAGTCAAAAACATCAAATATTAAAAATATGGTGAAAAGTCCTAAATCCTACAAAGATTTATTACATGTCGGTTTAATTCGGTTATGGTGGGTATGGAAAAAATGATAACCATAACCGACCCGCTATTTTCGGTTTTCAAAAAAACCATTAACCGACCCACCGGTTTTTTATTTGGTTCGGTTTTTTCGGTTCAGTTTTTTCGGTTAATTCGGTTATGGTTCGATTAATTCGGTTTTTTGCACACCCCTATGATAACCTTTCGTTGTTTTACAATCAAAGTACTTAGTCCTCATTTATCACAATCAGCTAATTAGTTATTTTAATCATGTCTATGTGATTTTCTCAATTAAAACTAATTACTTGAATCCACTTTGAATCTGAAACTTGGAGGAATCACCTTTTCTCTTATTGTTACAAACTCGTTTTAATTAGTTCTTAGTTTAATCAAACATTTAAACAACCGATTTCATATTTCTGTAAGTAATTTCTTATTCCTTAATCAACAACACTTTCCACCATACTCCTCTGGTTCGATACCTGACTTACCCTAGCTACCTAAGTTATTTAGGTTTTTGTTTGACACTCACGACAGTCATCAATACCCAATTGAAAGAAATAATATTTTAATAAAAAACCTAACAAAGTTTGTATTTGTCACATCAATACATTACAAGAAATTTTGGTCTTTACCCACACATAAAATTAAGTGTCATGATGTGTAGATTCACGACTGTGGATATAGATCATTACATACACATATATGTGTGGCTAAAACTAATTTTTATGTGTGGTTAGAAGTATATCAAAATAATATAATATTTCGACTGGTCTAATTCTTCTCAAGTCTTTTTGATCACTCAATTAGTTATCAATATGAGCTAGTTTGTCTTCTGAATCAACATTTAAGTCAATATAGTGTAACCGACTTGGATAACAATTGTTGGATCTAAAAGTGTGTGTTTTGTTTGTATGTTTTTTTATAGAACAGTTCAATCCAATATAGAAATTCAATCAAACAGTTATAATAAACACATCAACATAAACACAAATGGATTTCGGAATGATTGTAGAAAGATTTCATTATACTCAAATGCTTCAATACAATCAATCTAGTACACAAGTACTCCCAGGTTCACTCTCTCTTTCTCTCTCTCTAAGGTAGGTCTTCTGCCTTTTTAGCTCTTGGAGTAAGTTACTTGTAAGTTACATGATGAACCATATATAGAGGAGAGAACTGCTAGTGATGTCACCATGAAAGCGACCTTAAACAACCCAGTAAATAATGTAACTGCTACCCGATGGCGTGGACGCCTAGGTGAAGGCCCATCATTTAAGGATGAGGCTCCTCTACACCCTATAGTTTTACTGTTTTAGTGTTGTACCTGTGGTTATTAAATTTAACGTATAAGTTTTCACAAGAAATGCCTTAACAATGAGCTACATAAAAAAATCAAGGAAATAAAAGGTAACATTTTTACAATGGTTTGCATTGAATCTTATGGTGTTCTTGTTCGTTGGGAAGACTTCAACCTTGACCATTAATGTGACATGGCTGTTAAGGATTAGTTGTTGACCACGTTTTCATATTCGCTTATTATTTGGTTTACTCTATTAAATTTGATCCAGATAAGCAAAATTTTTGGAGCCGATAAACGATTCGAAATCTGAATTCACAATTCAGGTACGGTTAAGTATTGAATCGAAAACCAAACTCACAACTCGGATCCTTTTTTTGTTGTTATGCATACGATTCAGTTTTCGGATTTTTTCAATTTTTGATTTTTTTGCACACCCCTAATGAGAGATGGGATGTGTGAGGTTGGTGGTGGCGTGAGATGGGTGGTGTTGCAGGTGGAGGTGGAACAGTTGTCGAAGGTAGCATTGGAGATAGACAGAGAGAGAGAGAGATCGGGAAGAGTAAAAGGGATATTTGGTTTTCTATTTGAGTTGAAATAATCACGTGTCATGCACGTTACATAGATTAACAAAACTTTTTAATGACACCATCCGAATTCAATATGGCAGACCATTTATGTTACAACTTAGAACAAGTATTAAAGTGTAAGGACTATCAGTTTAATTTTAATTGATTACCTAGTGATTAGGTGTTATGGTGTTTGTTTGTCCTCACAAAAGTGATATGGGTTAAAATCCTTATAGGTACAAAGTTAGATGAGATGATATGTAAGTTCTTTTAACATTAGCAATGGTTAATTTTTATATTATAGATTACAGATACAAAGTTAGATGATATTTAAGTTTTTTTTAACATTAACGATGGTTAGTTTTTATATTATATTATGTCCTATAATATAATATAATATAATTGGTTAATGGAATGATTGTATGGACTATGGAATATTCAAAGAGGAAAGGCCAATGTCATACTAGTTCAAGAATCATATTGCTTGCACGTTTTGATCTCATTTTTGTATGATTTGTTGGCGTATGGTGACCAATATGTAATATTAAAAACATTTTTTGGCAAGAGTGTTTATTACAATATTATATTTTCAAATACTGAGAAAATTATTTTTCTTAAAGAGGAATGTAGATTGCTAAATACTAATTATATACTTATTCGTAACCAGGTATTTGTATATGTAAAATCTAGAAAATGTAATACTATTTATACATATTAAAACTAGGTTATAAACTCGTACATTGCATGTTATATCACTTAAGTAAAATATGATAAATTATTAAATTGCTTAAAATCACCCATAATCAGAAAAATGTCAATTCTCTTTGAAATTTAAAGAAAGAAGGAATAATTTTGAAATAAATTTACACAATTTATGAGACCAATATCTTAGATATAATTATTGCTAACTAGGTTGTATAACCCGCGCGCGTTGCGGCGCGGTAAACTGTGATATGGTAACGACAGTTGACCAATAGCGACATTCATATTAAAGTCGTGATATAGTAGTGCTAGGGGTGTGAATTTCTGACACGACACGAACCTAACACGAAATTCGCGGGTTTAGGTTTAGTCTAAACGGATTCGGGTCAGTTTCAGGTTGAACGGGTCGGGTTCGGGTCAACCCGGCCGGGTTAACGGGTTGACCCGTTTAACCCGTTTATATTATATTTTATTTTTTATAATATGTTTTATGTTATAAATCAAATTGGGTGTGTATTTTATGCATAATTATAACTTAAAAAAGAGAGATTGACATAATGTTTTATAATTAAATGCAATTATATATATATATATATATATATATATTTGTGTTTTTTGTAGTAAAATTTTAATTTTAACATATTAATTTGCGAATTCGGGTTGAACGTGTCAGGTTCGGGTCAATCCGTTAATATTCGGGTCGTGTTCGGTTAATATGTATGACAAGATTGTCGGGTTCGGGTTCGTCTAAAATTTTCAGGTTCGGGTCGAGTTGAACCCGCCAACCCGCGAACTGTTTAGCACCCTAAGTAGCGCGGTGAACCGTGACATGGTAACGGCAGTTGACTGACAACGACATTCTTATTAAAGTCGTGATATAGTATCGGCACCTGTATTATAGACGTGAATACTTTAATAAAGTGATCTAAAACAATGGGTAATTACATGCCATCTCTGGAAACTTGTTTGTTATTATCATTATCATTTTTACTTTGTATGATATATTTAGTCATTCGCAGTGTCTCATGTTTATAGGTGATTATCCCCTATAGAAAGTTAATTGGAAAGTAAATAACAGCTTCATGTGGTTTGTGGTTTACATTTTTGGTAAAAGTCCAAAACTTTATTTTTGTCACCTGTATGCAAAATCAATGCTACTATGTGTTTCCAGGTTGACTTTGTAACAAAAGTCAATTTTTTCTATTTTTTTGCCCAGGCAAAGGAGAATTTCATTATATGGAAAAAAATACAAACTCTTATCTTAGCCAACAGCTAAGACTGAGGATACACCCCAACATAAAGAACCAAAAGGAGCAGACACACAAGCATAGTACATACAACAAAGAAAACGACTAAAACTACTGGTCCAGCCTTCCAAAGACAGACCCGCGCTTTTGTTTCGTCTCTCCATCCACTCGTGTCTCTACCTTTATTTCCTCTAGAACCTTTTTAATCTGCTGTGACTATCCTTTAAATACCTTTTCATTACGCAGTGGCCACAACTTCCAAATTGTCACTGAGAAGACTTCATAAATGATACGTTTCTCCTTGCTGGTTTATTCACTTGAAGAGCATGCTCGAGCATCATTTTTGCCGAATCAAAACTGGATGGCACCAGAGCTTTAATCCAAACACACACCCAACACCAAACCGCTTACGCTGTAATAGATTCGGAAAATTGCAGTGTTTATTTGAATCAGACTCACAAACAACCTGACCCGATCCTTAAATTGCAGTATTTTATTATAATCAAAGTCACAACTTTCAATGATTAACAATACAACAAACGATAATCCCGTTCAAAGTGCTAAGGATTTTGCAATCTCTACATGATTAAGCAAAATGTTAATGAGTAAAACCGGAAAACAACGCACCTCGATATAATACTGCATGATCTCGGTGATTGGCTTGAACCAAGAACGTGCAATTTTGATAATAGGAACCTGTTGATAAAAAAATGAAAGCAGATTCAAATTTGTAAGTGATTTTGTGATAGTAAGGTTACCTTTATAGTGCGATCAGTGCGTGCCTCGTATACTTTTGACCTTGTCCATTACATTGTAATTGTATACCCGGATAAACATATCATCCACCCCAGCAACAACCCACTGCTTTCGTGCTAGGATCTGACTATGAAGACGCTCTGCCATCATCAAAGACAAAATTCCGTGTTCCCGTCAAGCAAAAACCACGCATTATATATTAATAACACATAAGAAAAAATAAACTCTGATAACAGACCTGGTAACTCTGTAACCTCAAACGATTTTACCATAACCTGTAGCAAATAATTAAAAGTCATATGGTCAATCACTGAATGGTCGAGTTTTCCGAGCGTCTGAGACGGCGCATCACAAAACCTCGACGTGTTCAGATCCATTCATATTCAACCAGATCTGATTGAGGAGCTGCTCAAATCTGACTAATGGACCGAGTAACTTTTCCATACACATTTTTTTTTCTTTTCAACATTCCCAGTCATCCAGACTCTATTTCAGTGACCAAAAGGACCAAAGTCTAAACCACCATCGCTAACCCAAATTGTAAGCTCAAAGCCAACAATGAAGTAAACAGATTCATGAAGGCTCAGAGAATGCAAAAGGACCAAGCCACCATGGCTGCAATAGGGGTTGCAGGTGCTAACCTGCCATCCTCCATAGCTGCGACACCATGGTGATGTATCGATTTTATTTTGATAGCTCATCACAGCCTCTAACCACAAAATACAAACACTGTTTATTTGTTTGAACTATTAATAGACATATATTAAAGAAGACAATATAGGTATGCCCCAAAACGAATGATTTAGGGCTTATCATCAAAAACCCTAAAGGCCGTTTGTCAACACCATCGTTGAACCATACTTCAGATTTAGCGTTAAGCATCGCAAACCTGAAAGGCGCTCCAAATCGTCATTATCAGAGCATTTTCCACAACCAAAGCCAACAATTTAACATTTACAATCGCACACCCCGAAGGCCCTCCATCGACCGTTCAGCGCAACAGAGAACCCGCGAGCGTTACGGGACGCTAAACTGGGTAGGTATATGCAAAATGAAAACATCACACACCATTTTCATTACTGCTATCAACAGCACAACCACCAATATCACAGCCGAAACAACAGCGAGAAACAACATGACCAACACGACTAACACAATCGTATAATCAATCTTATAGAGCAAAACAAATAAAAACGAAATTGCCAACACAAATCGACTCGGATCCGAAAAGATCATCATCGTCGTTGAACCTGCTCAGTGGCGCTATGGTTGCAACCGGAGTTGCCATACCAGGTAGCAAGCCATCATCATCGTCAGGTAGGTGAAAGGCTGAAACCTCACAAGAACCCCGGCCGCTGTCGCCTAAAACGTCGGCTAGGGTTTTACGTTGAAAATCGCTGCCGCCAAGACGGCCTGAATCCGCCAGTGGTGACACTTCGGCTTTTGCATGTCAAAGAACAACAATTAAGATCATCATCGTCGTTGAACCTGCTCAGTGGCGCTATGGTTGCAACCGGAGTTGCCATACCAGGTAGCAAGCCATCATCATCGTCAGGTAGGTGAAAGGCTGAAACCTCGCAAGAACCCCGGCCGCTGTCGCCTAAAACGTCAGCTAGGGTTTTACGTTGAAAATCGCTGCCGCCAAGACGGCCTGAATCCGCCAGTGGTGACACTTCGGCTTTTGCACGTCAAAGAACAACAGTTATCATGACAACTTCCGTCTCCTCTGACCCATCAACAATGGGTAATAGAACCTAGAAAACGTTATATCAGTAACAACATCAAGATGTTGCACATGGCATTTTCAAATCTCTGTAATATTTTATACAACCAAACCTTGTCAAATATCTTCCATTGACTAAAAAAGCATGTATATATAATCATAAATGGATTCTAACACCTATACATAGCAGATTGAACATAAACCCTAACCAATCTCTTCCATAAGAAAACAACAAAACCCATCTCAACTATCTTCAATCGAAAAACATGTAGATCAAAGTAATCAAAACGAATTCCAATCATATAATATATAATCAGTACTTACCTTGAATCAGAAATTGAAGTCCTAGAAACCTTGAATCACAAATCAAATCGAACTGAAGCCCTAGAAACCTTGATTAGAGTAGTGGCGAGTGGTGGTGAGATGGTGGTAACACTCCGGTCACCGCCCATCTCCTTCCCTTTCTCTCTTTTTAAGTCTCGTCTGAGACTTTCAAAGAGATGTTGATAAAGCTGGAAGACACGCGTCTCTAAGGTGGATGACCGGCCAAACATATCACTCAGAATAAAGCACGACTATACACACTGTTCATTCACTTCTCTAGTTATGATATATTAATATTAATTAATAATATTAATTAATAATAATAATTATCATTAAATACATAAGTTTTTTTTTTTGAACGGCCAACAAATTCATTTTTTATTAAAAAAAGAACACCGCTGAATTAACATTGTGTTAACCCAAAACGACATCACACCAAGTTACATTATACACCCATCCTTCCCAAGTCGAAATTACACCAATCGTGTCAAGTAAGCCCAACGACTTTTGATAGATTTTTACACCAAAGGTACCCCAAAACTCTAATTTCTTCCTTGATGGTCCCCACTTTAGGTTGTATCCCCTTGAAAATGGCCTTTTTCCTTCAGCCCCAAATGCACCAGAGAGTTGTTTTGATAATCATCTGCAGTACTTTCCTCCATTTTGCATAGCCACTCACATGTTTATGGAAATTTATAATATCCTCCACCCCAAACAAAAACATACCATGCAGCCTACACCATGACTCAATAAAGTCCCAAACGGATTGCGCTACTTCACACGACACGAAAAGATGATCCACGGTCTCTTGGTGTATCCCACAAAGCTTACACAGGCCGGGGCCGACATGCACATTCCGTTTTTCTAGATTATCCATGGTAGGTAGGCGGTTTAGAGCCAAACGCCATGCTAGAAAGTTAACCTTTAGAGGCGCACAGTTGTTCCAAACGAAACCCGTGCCCAGATCCGAGAACAACACCTCCTGCAGTTGATTTTTTTAGGCATTTAACCGAGAACACACCGGACGAACCCTTGTTCCACACCCACCTGTCCCCGCCCAATGAACTGAACAAGCCAGCAACCATTTCGGCTAACTGGGCCAATTCTTCCGGTTCAGCTGCCGTCTCTGGTTGGCGAACCCAAACATAATTTGTCCACATCACTCCATCCAAGAAACCGTAGCGATCAGCCAAGACAACGTGCTTGTTTCTCTCCAGCGTTAATAGGTTCGGGAGTTTTTTACATAACGGCTCATCCGAAACCCACCAATCAATCCAAAAACAAACCTGATTACCCGCGCCCGACTTGGCTTTGATTAACTTTTAAAGGTCAATGCCCAATATTTTTAAGTTCTCCCAGGCCTTTACCACTTGCTTCCACGGCCCTACAATAGATGCTTTGACGGGGATGTAATTCCAAGATCGTGAATGAGCATGGATGCCCCATATAACTTTCCTCCATAGGCTATTTTGGTCCACCTTAAACCTCCACCACCACTTTGACAACATGGCGGTGTTAGCATCCCCAAGCGAGCCCATACCCAACCCTCCCAAATCTTTTGGTGTCATGACATTTCGCCATTTTACCCATTTTATTTTACCTTGCTCCGGTGTTACGCCCCATAAGAAATCTCTACGAATGGCCTCTAATCGTTTTATGACTTGAACCGGTACCTTGTAAAGTGAGAAGAAGTAAGTAGGCAAAGAGTTAAGTACCGACTTGGTGAGCGTGATCTTACCACCAAACGAGATGATACTCGCTTTCCAAATGGACAACCTTTTCCTAAACGTCTCTAGTACCAGGTCCCAATTTTTACAAAGGTTCATATTTGCGCCCACAAACAAGCCTAAGTACTTAAAAGGAAGACCACCGACTTTGCATCTAAGTACGTCCGCCATCTCTTGAACCCGGCTTGTATTTACCCCAATACCATACAAGCTACTCTTCAAATTGTTGACCCGTAGACCCGAAACTAGGAAGAAGCATCTCAAGATTCTTCGGAGGCAAAGAGCATTGTTCAACGACCACTCACCCATGAAAACCACGTCATCAGCGTAAAGAAAGTGGGAAAGAAGTGGACCCTCATGATTACAACGAATCCCTTTGAATAATCCAACCGAGCAAGCTTCCTTCATAACCCCCGTTAGAGCCTCCGTCGCCAAAACAAACAAGAACAGAGATAACGGATCCCCTTGCCTCAAACCCCTATGACACGGGATTTCATGGGTAGGAGACCCGTTTACAAGGACCGAGTGGATGAGACGATCGCCATAACCCATCTTCTCCATTTGGGTGAAAAATTCATTTGACCCAAGATGGAGTCGAGAAAGTCCCAATTTAAGGAGTCATAAGCCTTCTCGATATCCACTTTAAAAATCAAACCCGCCTTCTTGTTCCTCTTCATCCATGCCAAAACCTCATTTAGGATAAGCGGGCCATCCAAGATACTCCTATTAGACAAGAAAGCCGTTTCTTCCTCTGATACGAGTTTGGGGATAACCGACTTCAAGCGAGACACCAAGACCTTGGAAATAACCTTGTTGATGCACCCAATTAGATTTATCGGCCTATAATATTCCAAACCACTCGGATCACTACACTTGGGAATCAAAGCCAAGAATGATGACGAGCACCCTTGGTTGAGTGCCTCCGCGGCATAAAATTCCTCAAAAAGTCCCAAGAAGTCCTCCTTAAACACATCCCAACACTTTTTAAGAAACCGGAAGTTCACACTATCCGGACCCGGTGCGCGATCACCGGCACAATCCCACACGGCCGTTCTAATTTCCCCCATTGAGAAAGGTAAGACCAAGGATTCGGCTTCCGAATTCAACAAGGTGCCCAAGATCGGCAAACCAAAGTTGGTCTATCGTGCATGGACTCATCAAACCTGGAAGCAAAAAACGAGGCTACATGGTCCTTAATCACAGACGGATTAGTCACTCATTCACCATCAATTTTCAGCCCATTGATCCGGTTATTGCTGACATTAGCATTTACCACCCCATGAAAATACTTAGTATTTTCATCCCCATCTGTCGCTCATCTAACCCTTACCTTTTGCTGCATATCCATACTTCGATGTTTATTTTCTTCTAGAATATAATCTTTACAAATTCGCCCTAAGTTCAAGCTCATTATCCGACAAATCACGAGATTCGGCCAACAACTCTAATGCCTCAAGCTGCTCCACTTTAGCTAAAAGTACCCATTCCTTCGCCTCCTTATATTCCTTCACCCAGTTCATCATACGAAACTTTATCCATTTTAACTTAGTAGCTAGTTTCAACCCTGCAGGACCATTAAACTGAAACAGAGCCCGGATAGTTTAACAAAATCAAATAGGCCCGGAAGCTCAAGCCATGAATTAAATATCCTCATAGAAATAGGGCCAAAATCTACCGGAACCATATGTAAGAGTACCGCGTAATGGTCCGAAATATAGTTCGATAATGCAACCACCGAAGCCGACGACCATGTGTTCATAAAATCTCTGTCAACAAGGTATCTGTCAAGCTTGCTCCTTTTAATCCCATCGGTAGACTGATATGTATACTTCCTTCCCCCCATTTGAAACTCCACAAGGTCTGCCGCTTCAATGAAGTCGTTAAACTAACGAGTCTTCAGGGAGACGAACTCTGAGTTTAGTCGCTCCTCTACGCTTCTAACCTCATTAAAATCTCCAAGTAAAGCCCACGTCACAGTAAATTGTTGTTTTATATTGCTTATATCACCCCACAAACCTCTTCGTTCTACTGGATCATTATGAGCATAGATATTCATAATATTAAGGCACTGCCCGGTAGCCCTTAATAGACCCATCACAACCAGAAACCTTTGATGTTTGTACACACTTTCTTTTTGAAAAACCAAAGGGTTCCAAGCCGAAACCAATCCACCCGAGAGACCATCGGTATCCACCACCTGAAAGTCTAGTGAGAATCTCCCCCAAAAACATCTAACAGTCTGAATACCCACACCCCCTGATTTCCTCTCTTGAATTACTATAAAATAACCTCGTGCGTTGTTTTTAAGCCCCTAACCCATTCCTTTTTTCTTTGGTCTCTGACCCCCTCAAATTGATGGTTAGAAAATTCATGGTTTACCCAATTCTTCCTCCTCACCAGAAATTAAGTTACTTACCTGATCGTGGAAACCATTTAGGCGAAACCCCACCGTTGATCCGACCATAATCGTCTCTCTCGTCTCTGCTTGAACGTCGACACCTTGCTGAGCAACTGGTTGTAGAATCGAACCACCTCATGGATCCGCTAGGGAAGCTGGAGCCGGTTCGTCGACGACTCTATTGACATCGGGATTCCCCACCGGAGGGAAGAGTCCCTCCCCTGCCCTGGAACTCACGTCAGCAGAGCCGTTCAGATCAATGGAACAATTATTGTCTCGAAAGTTTAAGTTTCTCGGGCCGATTTCATTTATCAAGTGTGTGTCGTCACAGTCTGGGCTCCTAGCCTGCCTTGTCCTTTTCCTGGATCTACAAATTGGGCCCTGGCCCACGTTGATATTGGCCCCATCAAAATCAAACCCTCCTGTCCCATATACTTCAGCAGCCAAAAACCCAGTCACCCCACGTGCAGGAGTGCAACACTCAAACATTGGAATGTGGACCCCATCTGCCCCCTATGCTCTTCGTTCAATGAACGTACTCCCTCATGCAAACTCTCCAACCTCCCTGACCTTTTGTTTCCCGCCTCTTCAGAGGCCGACTGAGGATTCTAACCATCCACCCTTTCATTTGAAAAAAATCTTTCTGATTATTACCCTATGGGAATGTGTCGTCGTACCATCAGACCTTCCTTCCCCATGCACCCTTTGGTCTTCCCCATGCAGCTCATGATCACCCGTCGACTTTTCAAGGGGAAACGACGAATGTGCCGTAATGTCTTCCTTCCGACCGCCTGCCGATTGCCCATCGCCAGAATTTGGTCTGAACTCGCCGTCTTCTTCCTCAAATTCCGGGTTAACCTCCGATGCTGAGGATTGACCCGACGAGCCACCCTGTGCCGATGATAGACAATCCAAATAATCTTCGAAAGACTTGTTTTGGAATTCTGACACCCAAGCGGTGTACCATTTCTCGCCCCAACAAACTTCAATCTCCTCCTCAATTCTTGACCCGTTCGACGATAGGATACCACAGAAATCGTCTGAGTTATTAACCGATTCCTTTGTAAATGTCGATTTATCCACTACCCGACCAAACTTATTCCCAATCTGATCAAAGAGGTTGTTGTCACGCAAATGTATGGGAATTCTGGTGATTTTTAACCATGCGAATATATCAAAAGCTATATCTTGTCCTACCCATAGAACAGCCGATGAGCAGAGTCCGCCCCAGACCTCCGACTTCCTTCCGATAAACTCCACCGCCATCTCCTTTACTTTGAAAACGATAAGGCATTTTAGCCCACCCAAATACGACACTAGGTTCTCCAAGTAGCCCCCTTCAATCAACATAGGACTAATCTTTGGAATCCCATTAATGTCAATGAGCTCTATAATCACCGACCGCATCATGCAATGGTCTGGATACAGATCTATTCTTTCTTTCGCATACACCGAAATCCTCTGCTTTGGTTTATGGACGTCAACCCCACCAGTCGCCTCCGCATACGTTCTCTCGTCCTGATCGGAGTGTCGCGCTCCGGTCAAAGATAATATTTATAAGCCCAAATTACCCTTAACAATGTGTTAGTGGTAGTAAGGGGTCGAACCACGAAGAGTATGTGGTTTGTGTATGGATTCGAATGAATTAAAACAATTGTCACAATTTATGAAGCTTGCTAAAGTGTTTTTGTATTTTCGTTTAATGGAGAAATATGATTTTTAACTAAATGAATTGATGCGAATGGTTAACAACTACTAATTAACGATTGCAAGAAAATGGTTACTAGAACAATAATGATAAAAAGGAATCACACCCGGTTTCGGTAATTGTTAACCTAGGATTTCTACAAGTTTTAGTTTCAACTCAAATGCATTCGATTAACGGATTTAGTGTACCGTGACTTAGGTGCTACTAGCTATCAACGCCCCGAAGAACGGACAAAAAGACACTTTGTAATCAACACAAGTAAATCCTAACAACGACAACGTACAATTACATATCACCGTTTCGCAAAGTCATAACTTTTAACATCGCTCGACAATTCACGAATTCGTAACAAATGTAATACTATTGTCAAGAGTTTCAAAAACCAAATACAAATTGTCACTAAGATGAAACAAGAACAAATTGAAACCCTAAAATTAACAACTACCTACACCGGGGTGAAACCGAGATGATCAGCCGCTCATGGTGGATGCAACTTGATCACCGGATGTTTGGAACGCGGAAGGAGTCATCTTGAAGCTTGTAGGATGAAGGAATGATGGAGAATTAGGGTTTATGGGATGGTGATGATGAGAAGGGTGATGGATTGGTGGACTAGGGTTTGATGATTGATTGTTGGATGAGGATGATTCAGATTGATGATAGTGATGATAGATGGAATGGTAGGTGATAGTTGGTGAGATTAGGCTCCAAACTCAAGATTCAAACTCCCCTCAAAGTGTAACTCCCGTATTAGTTGGTCAACATCCAATAAAAATTGATCCCAACACCTAAAAACCCAAATTTCGCGTTCTGAAAAACCACTACCCGTCGCCGACGGGCCTGACCCCGTCGCCGACGGGTTCCCTAAAACCGTTCTTTGGCCGACGGCCTAATTGACTGGTTACGCGAACATGCTGCCTACGGGCTTATCTGGAGGGCGTCGCCGACGGTCTGGACCCCGTCGGCGACGGGCTCTCCTTTGTGAATCTCCATTTTTCGCTCCCGACTCTCCCGGTTGATCCATGACGCATTCTGGTGCTTCGGTTTTCGACCCGGTGATCCGTAAAGCTCCCGAAAAGCTCCTTAAACTTCATTAAACCTGCAAAACACAAATCTAATTAAAAGTAGGCTATTCAAGATTAAAAGTCGAATAAAAACATCAACTTAAACATCAACGAACACCGGTTTTCAACCACGCATCACGTCCCTACCTTTATCCAGATTCACCCCATGATTCAATGATTTTCTTTGCATGTTTCTAAGATTTTGACCCGTCTGGCTAAGGGCCTGTTCAGCATGCACCCTAGGTACCTGATTCATCCCATAGCCATTGTTTTGTTGTTGTGGGTACCTACGGTTATCCTTACCAAAATTAGTGACGGTCACCGATACCTTAGCCTCGAAAATCCTTACACTATTCATCCCCTTCAACACCTCTTCCATATTCTAAACTCTTTCATATCGAACGAATCCAAACCAGTTACCCCTCGCATCCCTTTTTTTTCGCTACATAGGCATCTTTCACCCTCCCATGTGGGAGAAAAGCTTTCCACAGGAGGGACTTCGAAGTACCTTCGGGCAAGTTTGTTACGTAAAACGTAGTTACTGGCCTCCCACTATGTGGCCGGTATTGGTCTCCCATCTCTTGCCCACAAATCACAGATCTATAAAAGGTTAATAGGATTCGTATCGATCAAGCTAAACTATCGAGATAGCCGCGATTAATTACAGACCTACTAAGCAATCAAAATCTGGATTTATCCAAGAGAGTCTCACTAAAACAGAATCAAGAAGACCTAAAACGATCAGACCCTAACCCTGCTAACAATGCTCGTATCATACAGTTTGGAAAGAATCAAACCGCACAATCACATGATTGTTACACAAACCGGAAGTAAGATCTGTAACAACCCGACTCTTCGTGTCATTACCCAACGTTGTTATTCCTTTTTGTACCCGCTTGTACTCTCGAGATTTCGATTATCGCAAAGGGTTTAAACTATATTTTTGACGCCTTATTAAACGCATTTTATTACAACGCAGATATCGCATTTGAACGCTTTTTGTAACGCTGTCACTTAAACGCATTTCATCGCATATTACATCGCTTGTTTAGACTAAATGCTATCGCGACGCAAACTCAACGCAAACTCGAAACACGGATTTACTTTATGCATATTTATGTGTGTTATTTGTGTGATTACTTGTTTAATGTTATGTGGCTATCTCAACGCAACGCTTACACGCTCAAACGCTCACTCGCAAATAATCCTAATACTAAATAAAAAGAGAATAAAAGCTTTTGAGGAAAATAAAGTTCATAAGAGGCCCGAGTTACCGGGACTTAAAATAAAACTGGTTATAACCTCCCCGAACCCACTAAGTTAACTAGGAATGTTTAACCTAGTTAAATAGTTGTTTGAAAATAATAAAGAAAACTTGACCAAGTTAACCTTCCCTTATAAATATATAATTAGAGGGACTAAAAATGGTCAAGTTAGAAAGTTGAATTACTATTAAGAAAAAGGGGCTCAAAATACATACTGGGGTATGTTTTTGGTCGACAATTCAGAGGAACCAAAAGGAGTTCTTCTCCTTGAACCCTAATTCAAGAAATTAGCCCAAAATCAAGAGGAAAATCGGGTCAAAATCAATACCAAGCTGAATTTGGTGATCACTAAACTTAGGGGATCACAAGGTATGTTTAATTTTCATGTTTAGTGAAGTTATGATTCCATGATGAACACTCATAAATTGAAATTTTGTGATGAATGTTATATGTATGAGTAATATTAGGTTGAAACCATGTTTTGGAACAAACGCTAGTTGAAAAACTTGATGTATTAGTGTTGAGAACTAGGAATTTGATGATTACCTATATATGTGTTAAGTGGGTTTTTATGACAATGTGATGAATACATGAATTTGAATGTTAGATTGAGAAAACTGATGTTATGATGCGAGTCGTGATATTGTTTATGAATGCTAGACATAAGGGCTTGATTTTGATGATTGAAATTTGGTTAAAATGTTAGTCATGAACTAGACAAAAGATGTATGAAAATCTTGCCCGCTAGGTGTTTGTTAAAATGCCTAAGTGAAATCGCGCGTCTACTCGGTTGTATGTAGAACTTCATTAGATTAGGGATCCGGAGGAGTGCCTAATAACATGATGAAACGGGTTTCACTTATAGATGAAAACCCGTAGATTTTGTGTAATGAAGGAATAAAGTGTCTTTGATAATTGAGAGCTAAGTTAACTTAGTGTTAATAATAGCATGAACTCAGGTTAAAGATTAGTTAAAACGTTGGCCTAAGCATAGTGCTTACCGAGTAAATGGCGGAATGCCAATATGAGTTTGTTAAACTTAGTTGTTCAATCTCATATGTTATAAGGCGGTTTGACTTTTTAAAAGTCAAACCGACCTATGATAGAGTTCGGTAAGAAAAGTAGTATAGCAGTTCATAAGGCGTAAGGGTTATGATCTAAAGTGCCTAACCTAACCACCTTGTGAACATTATATGATAGTTTGACGCTTGACAAGCTAGGTGGAGGCTTGGGAAAGAAGCGGGTCAAACGGGTTGAATACGCGGAAAAAGAGCAAAATCGGATGCAAGGTAAGTAAAGCTTACACCCCATCTGTAAGATATGTATTTATTTACAGGTTATAAACACGACTATAGTTATATTCGAAATATGGTTCCGACACGAAACGAAACGATACGGGTCAAAACATATCAAAAGATAAAAAACCATGTTTAATGGTAAAAAGGGGCGAAATGGTAATTTGATCATCAGATGACATAAATAGAAATGAGTTTTCAAACGGCTACTTTATAAGTAAGCCTTAACGAATAAAAAGGGAAAACGGTGAATCAATCACGTATAAATAGATAAAAGTTGAAGTTTAAAACGACACCAAGTGGCATAAGTCATGTTGGGTTAAACGCGTAAGAAAAGGGTTTAAGAAACATAGCTAAAGGGTGAGAAATCCGAAAAGAGTTACTTAATGAAATGGTAAGTAAATACCATTCAATTATAAGCGCAAAATGTTTGGTCGTTTAGACCAAACGGATCAATGGTAATGTTGATACCATTTGATAATTAACGACTAATAAGTGTATGTCGAGTCTTATGCACACAGGATAAAACGGCTTATGAATTAGCGATGCTATGAATTAGCAATTTATCGAGACAAGGTATTAAAACGAATCAATATGTTGATCCGAGCCAGGTACACGTAAATAAGATTATAGTTAAACGAGCGATTTTGGTCAAATATTTAGTGAAAGTCCTTCGTCGTAAAATGAGGGACTAAAATTGACCAAAACGCCCTTGATGGGTAAATCGGACAAACAACCCTTATGGGTTGTTTACGAACATGTATTATGGTTATGTAAACCTTACATAAGCATAAAAGTTATAGGCATAACTTCGTGAGTCAAATGCCTAAGAATAGGTCTTTTTCGTAAAATGACTAAACGAAGGGTAAAAATTCGGGATAATTGGTTCATTATGTTAAATCCACCACAAAAATAGTTGTGATGGAATATAAGTAGTTATTTAAAGTGGGAATGCGAAGTGTGAAAAGAGAAAAGCGAGTTTGATGCTTAAATGCATAAGAATCGCTCTAAACGAGTCAAAACGAATTACGCGCATAACTCGGAAAATGGCCGCGTAATTCACTAAGTACCAAGTATAAGTTAAAGATTGGGAGTTAAAGTAGTAGTTTATGACTTTATAGTAAATGAGAAACAAGTATGGTTAATGAATTACGAAACGGGTCAAAAATATTATAATTGAATTTTAAGCTGAGGGCTTAAAATCCAGAAAATTGTTAATCCGGATGTCGGATTTTAACTCCATGTGATGGAGAATCAAATTACGATCACATAGGAAAAAAGAATCGTGTAAAACGGATCAATAGCGAATAAGTTATGGTCGTTTCCGTAAAAAACTGGTATTGCTGGGAAATTGCAGGTCTCAAAAACGAACCTGCTGGAAAAAGGTACCCCTCACGCCACGCGAGGGAGCAATGTGGTGTCGGCGCACTGTTTTGGCGAAAATTTTTTATTTTAATCAGATTTGCCTCGCGAACTCGTTTAAACACGTTTTAAACTACGTATGACTAATTCAATTCATGATTTATGAATTGTAGGTATAACTTATAGCACCAGAGGACGATCAAGCTCAACGAAGAACCGAACACGATCAAGATACAAGCTTCCGCATATTGTTTCGTCGTTAATTTTAATGACGAACTCATACATATTATGTTGTATTGTTTTTATTGAGAAAAGTTTTTATTAACCCGTATTTTCATACGTACGTGTAATCGTAATTACACTTTTATACCCGAAACTAATATAAAAACATTAAATAGAAGTAAGGGTCTTACAATTTTTTTAACAAAAAAAGTTTATAATTACTAAATTCAGTAGTTCATGGTTTGAATTAAAAAAGATATAGAAGGTTCTATGCATTAAAAGTTGAAACTAAACTTTTGGTGATTCTTAACCGTTTTCGCTTCTAGTTATTCTTTTTTTAGTTGTTTGATCTAGAAAAGAAGAAATATAACCGAACCCACCCACTGGTTAGTAAATTGTGGTTTCATTAATTAATATGTAGCGGAAGTGAGCCTGATGTAGTGGAAGCAGTGTGATTAATATGTGAAATTGGTCGAGTTATGGTGTTGGCTCATCCATGGGCTTTGAAAAATCCAGTTGTTATCATTGATCGATTAAAAGAAGCTGGCTTGCACGGATTACAGGTTTACAGAAGTGATGGTGAGTTAGTAGCAGAGGTGTACAAATCGGTTAATCGGTTTTTAAAAAACCGGTTAAAAAAAAACCGGTTTTTTTCACCCAAAATAAAAACCGGTTTTTTTAATAACCGGTTCGGTTAATAACCGGTTTTTGAGGTCCAAAACAATTTTCAATTCTTTTTCACACATTTTCTGTTTTTCTCTTTTTTTTTTTCAACAATGCAAACAATCAAGAATAACTATACAAATACGACTCCTATAATCGAATTTTCATCACACGGGTTTAAAGAGAAAAGGTTTAAGGTTTATGGGCTATATGGTGGTCAAACGAAAGGTTTAGGCTCAAAATGGGCGACTAAGGAATTTGTTCGGGTAAGGATAGAAAAATGGTTTTAAGAGAAAAGGGTTTACCTAATGCCTTAATCATTCTCGTGCTTGTATTTGGTCTATAGTCTCAAACGTATCAAAAGTTGCAAGTTCTACAATACGCGACTAATGGTCCACTCAAACAAAGAAACATGTAAATGTGAATCTATGATATATAAGTGGCTCAAACCTCACATATAAGGGTATGATATGTGATATGCATAAATTGCTAGTTCCTTAGGCGAATTATTCCCAAATAACCACCCGCTAAATACCCGTTATGCTTATTAATTTGAACTTGACCATGACAAAAGACCAAATGGATTGTGACATCCCTCGTTGACTTGGTTACTTGTGCTTTTGAGATTGCTTTGAAAACAAGACATTTTTGAAAAATTTTTGAAATTTTCCCCCATCCCCACACTTGAGGTAAACATTGTCCTCAATGTGTAGTGTTTAAATGAACGGGTCAAAATCGAAAATTTTTACTACTCCCCCATCCCCACACTTGAAGTACATATTGTCCTCAATGTGTAAGAACTAGAGTTTTAGTAATGCACAAGGGATGTGACACGACTAACCTTCCCAACTTTTCACCCCGGAAATTAAAATACACATTACAATCCACTTATTCTAAACTACCAATCAAAGTAAAAAGAAACACATGCACCTGATTTTTATCGCTTGATGCTCATATCCTTCGTCTCTTCATAAAAATGGTTGTCCCGCAAACATGTTGTACCTACATATTCTAATCCTTGTGTAGAAGCATGCTTCTCACAACCATCAAAATTTGTTAGTACGTAGTTCTACCCTTTTTATGAACATATTACCAAGTCATGCATTATTTTACTTTGATTTTTGTGGAAAAAATTTTACAACAACAACAAACCTAACTCACTTTCGTAGGAATCACGGTTGCATTTAGCTTATGCAACAAGCCCTTTTGAACCCCCCAATAGCTTGGGAGGACGAGAGGTCCCGTGAGGGTTATATAGGGAACACACCCACAAAGTTCATTTAACTAGACATAAATTAAATAAAAAAACAAAAAGAAATAATGAAACAAAATATACAACAACAACAACATAAAACATACCATACCTCTACCGCTGATATCGCTCGTTTGGATCCGTTGGCGGGTTGGGTTGGTATGGATAACCAGTGAGAGCCTCGAACATCTCCCTATAGTTATCTAGGGGACTTTGCTCCCCTTGAGGTGGCGGTTGGTACGGGATCGGAATGAAGCTAGACCCTACTGCTTCGGGCCAATGTGGAGTCGGGTCGGATGGGCCTTGCGGGTAGGGAAGATCGGGGTAATTTGTCCACCCCGAGTGCTCGGTGTACGGGAGGCCGGCTTGGTAGTCTCTTTGGTGCCGCTCCTGATTATGCAGCACTTTGGTGTTATTAATCGCCATTTGTTGAGAGACGTACAAAGCACTCCAACAACGTCGGTTCAATTCTGTTTCTTCTTGTTGACGTGCTGCCGCTGCTTCTTCCCATGCCCGTCTTCGGGCAGCCTCATCCTCCTGCATTTTTGCCAACTGTTCCATGTGTGATCTTTGCATCGCTTGAAACAGTTCTTGTTCTTCCATAAACTTGTTCATTCTTTCCCTCTGGGCTTCTTGAGCTGCCCAATATTCTTGCATTGCGGATCCATGCGACCCTTCCCAAGCTTCTCTTCTTTGACTGTATTCCCGTCCTTCACCTATGCACGCGGAGACATTGTCATATATCTCTTGTTGCCCCCGATCAAAATTTTTATAGGAGGGCACCCGTCTCCTGGTCACAAAACCTGCCACCTCTGCGTTAATTTCCCTATGTGGCCGCATATATCGTTGCCTTGGTCTTTGTGCACCGGAGGGTTCAACTTCCTCCTCTTCTTCACCCATTTCCTCATCTTCTTCCGCTACGGGTGGTGCTCCAGCAGTACGGATCTCATACTTGTTCCCCAAGTCATCGGTCACAACGTACTTGTTTCCCGAGAACTTAACTTTGATCTTCCAATTCTTCCGCATGTACCCCACATTAAACTCCTCCACTGGCTTAGAAACCCATAGTGATTCCGGGGGTAAACAATTTTGTTGCACAATCATGGCGCTAATGAGGCGTGCATACGGAATAAAACGCCTCTGGGACGACTCCCTGGTAGCCCATGTGTTCATCATCACTATATGTCTCCACGACAGTGTTGGGGTCCCATACAGTAAGGCGTGCACCACCCTACAGTCACTCACTCTCACTCCTCCACGGTCACCAAACCTTGCCAAGATGTTCTCAACCGAGATCCCTTGAAGAATCTTTCCCTCACGCGACATTTGCTTTCGTTTCATTTCTCCTCCTTGGTGGGTCGGTAAGATAATATCTAACAGTTGCTCGAAATCGTTGTTATTCAAATGATTATCCAAAAACTGCTCGATGGATGGGTAATCATAAGCTTGTACTCCCAAAGAATCGAAACGAGCAATACGATTCATGGTCTCGAAAGACATTGTCATGCTCCCTCGAGTAGTCTTCCCCACCAACTTCCACTGTGAAGGAGATTCATTCTTGTTCACAAGCTTCAAGGTAGACAACCATTCACATACTTCCGACAAATAAATCCTGGAAGTATTATCTTCGCACCAATCAAGAACGCTTTCCCATCCTAAACGCTCAAACATTTGCACAATCCCGATGTTACGAAATTCTTCCACGTTCACCACCCTTTCACATATTACCCTTGTTGGCACTAAGGTATTCACACCGTTCACCATCTTCCACTTCCACAACTTAGCCTCTAACTTCCTGTCTTGATAATGGGACAACGGTTTGTTCTTCTCGTCATCCCAAATTTTAGCACTTTGGCTATCCCTGAACTTCACCCACTCCCAATCTTGTCTATATAATCTTGCATCATTCTCCTCTACGAAGCTTAGTTGCTCCCATTTCTTCGGTTTTAAACCGGAAGAAGAACCAACCCCGGATGATGAAGCTTGGCCTGTAGTCTTTTGTCTCTTGCCTCCCGCCATAACTACAATCACAAACAAGCAAACATCAATATAAATTCAACCTTCATTAAACTCCCAACTTTTGAACATGAGGTGTGATGTTGACATTTAAATTAACGAGTGAATGTAAAATTGCCTCTTTAAACTTCCACAGTCGCTCATTTTATCATAAACTTATTAATGTTCTTGTTAATCTTACAATCTCTTATAATTTCAACAAAAGTCAACATCACCTTCATGTTCAATCATGTTCATAACAGTGTAATCACTTCACTATGGTTATGACATACTCAAATTCCATTCGAAACAACTAATCTTACTCAAAATCATGCTAGCACAACATACATTGTCTAAACAACCTACTCTTAAACCAAAAAGTTTAAAATTTCAGAAGAAAAACACTAACATATGATAATCAAGCATAAATTTAAGAAGAAACCATACCTTTGTTGTTGTTAAACAAGAAGAACTAAGAAAAGATGGCAAATAAGTAACTTGATGAACACCCTTTCAAAAACCCTAAGTAACACGCCCAGAAATCTCGCACAATAGCAAGAATTGATGATAACCGTGTTGGGGGTTTTGTTCCTCTTGAAAAATTACCCAAGATGGACCCGAAAATCAATGGATTTGGTGGAGAATTAAGAAAGTTATGAAAGCTTGAAGGTTTTAGGGTTCTTGAGAGTTTGAGGAGGAAGATGAAGAGAAAAGGTATGTTGGGAGAGAGAAATCAGAGATTGTTGTGGTAAAGAATGAGGTAAGATGATTGGGGACCGAACTTGTGGTCAATAGTGGGTTTGGATGATGTTTGGTTAGGTGAAAAAGGTTTTTAAATCGATTTCTTATGTAAAAAACGTAACCGATGCGGCGACCAAACTATAGCCCGTCGCCGACGGGTCCCACTCCATCGCCGATGGGTAAGGGAAAACTTGAAAGTGGGCGACGGCTTAAGGATCTGTATACGGGAAAAACTGGCCGACGGGTTATTTAAGAGGCCGTCGGGGACGGTCATCACCCCGTCGCCGACGGGTCTTGTTTTTTTTTTTTATTAGGAGGAAAATGATAGCTTTTTACAAAAAGGACTATGTACATTAAAAATTTCTAAAAATTATTAAAAATCTTTTTTTGAATTTTTATAAATTAAAATTTTGATATGCAAAAACCGTTAACGGCCCTACCACCCCCCAAAAATTCGTGTATTGTCCTCAATACACATAACAAAGCCTAAACACATACCTTGTGTCTTCATGACCCGTTCGGAATGTCCGGACTTCACACAATCAAGAGAGATTAGTATCAAACGAAAACGATTATATCTAGAACACACAAACAATTAAAAGATTGTACATAACTTTACACAAAGTGTTACCGGTCCTTTTCATTCGACCTCGTAAACCGGCAAACTTACCACGAAGCTTACCGATTCCTTGTTTGCATCCACTTTCTCATTACCCTCGAGAAACGGTTTTAGACGATGACCATTTACCGTTTGCCGTACCCCGTCCTTCGGGTCCTCGATAGTAACATCACCCAATTGTCCGACCCGGGTGACAACATAGGGTCCCATCCATTTGCTTCGGAGCTTTCCGGGAAAGAATTTGAGCTTTGAATTGTAGAGCCACACCTTTTGACCCACTTCAAATTCTTTCTTCCTCAACTTGGCATCATGCGCTCTCTTCATTCCGTCCTTGTATTGAGATGCGTATTCATATGCCATCTCTCTTAGCTCCTCCAATTCACACAACTTGAGCTTCCGTTCCTTACCTGCATCATCATATTGCACATTAACCTCTTTAATAGCCCATAATGATTTGTGCACAAGTTCAACCGGTAAATGGCAGTTTTTACCGTAGACCAACCGGTAAGGTGTAGTACCTATGGGTGTCTTATGTGCCGTTCGGTAGGCCCATAAAGCATCGTTCAATTTAATTGACCAATCCTTACGGTCCGCCCGCACGGTCTTTTGCAAAATCTGTTTGATTTGCCTATTTGACACCTCAACTTGCCCGCTTGTTTGCGGGTGATAGGGGGTAGCAATCCTATGGTCAACACCAAACTGTTTTAATAGTTTGCCAAACCGAAAATTTTTAAAATGAGATCCTCCATCACTTATGATGACACGAGGAATCCCAAACCTTGAGAAAATATTGGTTTGGACAAAGTTGCATACTACGGAATGGTCGTTTGTCTTGGTGGCTATTGCTTCGACCCATTTTGACACATAGTCAACGGCCACCAAGATATACAAATTGCCATAGGAGTTGGGGAATGGGCCCATGAAATCAATACCCCATACATCGTAAACATCGACTACAAGGATTGGTCGCATGGGCATCTCATCCCTTTTTGAGATACCCCCTAACTTTTGACACTCTATGCAATTTCTGGCAAACTCGTTTGCATCTTTGAAAATAGTAGGCCAATAAAGGCCACTATTCAACACTTTATGACCCTTTTTGTGACCACTAAAGTGACCACCACATGCAAACGAGTGTAGATGTTGCAGCACGCTCGGAATCTCTTCGTCATCAATGCATCTCCGTATAACTTGATCCGCACACTCCTTCCACAAATGCGGTTCTTCCAACCGATAGTATTTGATTTGGGACATGAAGTGTTGCCTTTTCCGTCTATCCCAATGTGCCGGCATATCACCTGTAGCAAGATAATTGACAATGTTAGCATACCATGGCAATTTATCTAATTTCATTATGTGCTCATCTGGGAAAGACTCATTGATCTCAAAGGCTTTCGGATCATCTTCTACCATCAACCGGGACAAGTGGTCCGCTACCACATTCTCAATACCCTTCTTGTCCCGTATCTCCAAATCAAACTCTTGGAGCAACAACACTCATCGGATTAACCTCGGCTTTGCATCTTTCTTCTCCATGAGGTACCTAACTGCAGTGTGATCAGAGTAAATAATCACTTTACTACCCCATATATAAGACCGAAATTTATCCAATGCATATACCACCGCAAGTAGCTCTTTTTCGGTAGTTGTGTAGTTCAATTGTGCATCCGAAAGAGTCTTACTTGCGTAGTATATGGCAACGGGTTTCTTGTCAACCCGTTGTCCCAACACGGCCCCCACCGCATAGTCACTTGCATCGCACATGATTTCAAAAGGTAAAGACCAATTTGGCGATTGCAAGATTGGGGCCTCCACTAACTTCTCTTTTAAATTGTTAAAAGCATTTTGGCAATTTTCGTTGAAATCAAACGGTTGGTCTTTTAGCAACAAATTACATAAAGGCTTCGTTATATCGCTAAAACCCTTAATAAACCGCCTATAAAACCCCGCATGACCTAAAAACGACCTAACACCTTTAACCGTCGTGGGATATGGTAAAGTAGATATGACTTGTACCTTAGCACGATCAACCTCTATCCCACGACTTGACACCACGTGCCCCAACACAATTCCCTCTTGAACCATAAAATGGCTCTTTTCCCAACTTAGGACCAAACTAGTTTCAACACATCTTTTTAATACTTTATCTAATTGGTCCAAACAAGTCTCAAATGATGATCCAAAAATTGAGAAATCATCCATGAAGATTTCCAAAGACTTTCCCACCATATCGGAGAAGATACTCATCATGCACCTTTGAAAGGTGGCGGGAGCATTACATAATCCAAACGGCATCCGCCTAAATGCGAAGGTACCGTAAGGACATGTAAATGTAGTCTTTGATTGATATTCCGGATGGATGGCAATTTGGTTATAACCGGAATAACCATCTAAGAAGCAATAAAATTTTTGCCCCGACAATTTCTCAACTATTTGATCAATAAAAGGTAAAGGAAAATGATCTTTGGAAGTTGCGGTATTCAACTTCCTATAATCAATACAAATTCGCCACCCGGTTACCGGCCGGGTAGCTACCTCTTCACCTGCGTCATTTTTGACGACTTGTATACCGGCTTTCTTGGGAACCGTCTGTGTTGGGCTCACCCATTGGCTATCCGAGATCGGGTAAATGATACCCGCATCAAGCCACTTCAACACCTCTTTCTTCACGACCTCCCGCATGTTCGGATTTAACCGCCTTTGTGCATCTCGAACGGGAGTCACATTCTCTTCCGTGATGATTTTGTGCATTACCACCGAGGGACTAATACCCTTCAAATCCGTAATGGTCCATCCAATCGCCGCCCGATTGGTGACCAACACTTCCATCAACTTTTTCTCTTGCTCTCCGGTTAAATTTGATGCAATGATAACCGGGAGAGTATTGCCTTCTCCAACATAAGCATACTTGAGATGCTTCGGCAATGCTTTCAACTCCACTTCCGGAGGCTCCACTAAAGACGGCTTCAATTTAGTATCAATGCTCTCCGGTAAGCTTTCAACTTGGTGTGTCCATGTCGGTTTTCCTTCTCTAACCGCAAGCACCTCCAAACTCCTCACTTCCTCGTCCATGCTTTGTTCCACCTCCACCTGTGACCTGTCAAACATATAACAATCCTCCATTGTGTTTTCCCCATAAACGACTGTGTCGCAAAGAGGTATACACGTGTCAACAATGTCTGCCATATAGCATTCATCATCAACTGGAGGGCTCATAAGTCCGGAAAAAACATGCAACCTCAACCTTCGGTTTCCAAATGTCATGTCAACCGTTCCCGTTCTACAATCAATTTGAGCATTTGCAGTTGCTAAGAACGGTCGACCCAAAATCACCGTAGGTTGTTTGGTTGGGTCCTTGGCCACATAATCAAGCACTAGAAAGTCCACCGGATAATAAAAATCCTCGATTTTCACTATCACATCTGAAACAACTCCACGGGGTAGCTTGGGTGTCAAATCGGCTAACACCACGGTGGTGTTCGACGATTGAAGTGGACCAAATTCATATTGGTCATACAAGCTACCCGGTAGAATGCTTACTCTAGCACCAAGATCTAAAAGCGCCCGGTTGATTTTAAAATCGCCTACTTGAATTGAAATGATAGGCGCACCCGGATCTTGGAGCTTAGGTGGAAGTGCACCCGAGAGAATCGAACTCACATTTTCGGTTAAATCTAATTTCTTTGGAAATTTGTGAGTGCGTTTTTGGGTACACAAATCTTTCAAGTACTTAGCATACGACGGTACTTGTTTAATTGCATCCAAAAGAGGTAAATTGATTTTGACTTGTTTGAAAATTTCCAACAACTCTTCTTGTTGTGGACCTCTTTTGTTTACAACTTTTTTCGTGGGTCCCTTCAATGCTTCGGGATAAGGGGCGGTATTAGCCTCCACACCCTTTTCCTTAGCCTTGGGGACGGGGATGGTCACAACGGGAGTAACATTATTCTTTTTCAATTCATTTTTATTTTGACCCGTTTGACCATCCTCAAGCTCCTCATCACTAGCATCTTCCACCACCCCTTCAACAAATTGGGGTGGTGGTGTTTTGACACCATTATCAACAATTCGACCACTACGTAGAGTAACTTTATTAATTGGTACCTCACGTGTGTTCCTCGAGCTCGACCCTTGATGCTTAGGGTTTATGGTGGTGTCACTTGGAAGCTTCCCCATGCCTCCCTTTATTTGGGCCACTTCTTCCGCTAGTTGACCCACTTGTTTCGCCAATGCCTCGTGTGCTTTATCTCGAATCTCATTTGCCTTCTTTATCTCTTTGACATCACTGTGAGTCTCCTTTTGCATGTTTAGCAAAGCATCCATCTTGGCACTCAAGTCATCACCACCGGTTTGGTTGTTTGACCCACTTCCGTTACCGCCTTGGTTGTTGTAATTCTTTTGGTACCCACCTTGGTACCCTTGGTTGTAATTTCGTTGGTAACCTCCTTGGTTACCACCTTGACGGTTTTGGTATGATGACCCACTTCCTCCTTGATTACCCGATTGGAAATTCGGGTTCATTTGATTTGAAGCATTGCCATACCGAAAGTTGGGGTGGTTTCTCAAACCCGGATGGTAAGTGTTGGAGTTCATGTCATATTGTTTTCTATCTCCATACACTTGATTGACTTCTTCGGTTTAACCACTCGTCCCCATTGAACATTGCTCGGTCGCATGCCCAATATCTCCACATTCTTCACAAACCGCAAACTGAACCGCATTTACCTCTTTCTTCTTTTTCAGTTGAGCTATTTCCCGTTCTAAGGTGGAGATCCGGTCTTTGGAATCGAGATCGGGAAGTGACCGGGAAACTGGATGTCTTTTTGCTCTATCGGCCGATTCTTTTTCCTTGGATCGTTTGCTCATCCTTTCCAAGAATTCCCAATCATCATCCTCATGATTGCTCAAGAGTGTACCATTGCTTGTTGTCTCGAGACGATTCCAAGTTGCGACATCTAAACCCCGTACAAAGCATTTCACCAACTCCCATTTTTCTATTTGGTGATGCGGGCATCTCCTCATTAGCTCTTTGAATCGGGTAAATGCTTCATGTAAAGGCTCACTCGAAAGTTGACGAAACGACCGAATTTCATCTCTAGCATCGTCGGTCTTTGCCATAGAATAGTATTCATCCAAAAATGCTTGTTGCATTTGTTCCCAAGTTCGAATACTGTTGGCCGGAAGTGTGAGGAACCACTGTTTTGCCTTGTCTTTCAACGAAAATTGAAATAACCGAAGCTTAACTTCCTCTAGTGCGAAATTGTGCCCCCCAATAGTATCACAAATGGAAGAGAACTCCATTAAATGTGTGTACGGCTCATCATTGGACCTCCCATTGAAGTGAGGAAGTATGTTGATGTAATGCGGTTTACAATCAAACATCCTCCTTTCACATACTATCGGAGAATTATTCTCGGTCACTATCGGGCGGAAACGGTCATTTACTCCCTGTGGAGGTTGTTGACGACGTTGTGGACCATTAACTTCTTGATCGACCGCTCTTCGATTATCCCTTCTTTCACCTCTTTGATCCCCCCTTCGATTATCCCTTGGGTTACCACCTCCCACGAAACGAGGAATCCGGTTAGGGTTTGCATTGTTGTTGTAAAACCCATCATTTCGGTTCCGTTGGTTATTGTTTCGTGGTTGACGGTTGTTCCCATAATCATCATTTCTTCCACCTCCGTAACCGTATTCATCTTCCCCAACATAATTGGCGTTTTGGTAACCAAATTCCTCATCGTCATACCTTCTAGCATTGTAGACGTTTCCCCTATTCACGTAGCCCCAATCTTCATCATCATTAGCTCGATCATCATAATACCCCCCATCGTCCAAATTTTCCGTATGAATGCTTACGAGTTCCGGCGATTGATAACCGGGAACACTATATGGTTCATCATCGGGGATTGCATTCCTTAAATCGTCGATGTTGAAAAACGGGTCTTCATTTGCGGGATTGCCGCGATCACGGTTACCTCTACGATCGGAGTTGACATTCCGATCATCAAGGTTGATAGGTAACGATGCTTGTCGGTGAAGGGATTGTTGTTGAGGTGTTCGTTGGGTGTTGTTGGTGTTTTGGTTTCGGAAAGGTGGAGTAGGTGGTCTTGCGTTGGTGTTACCACCCGGTTGTTCTTGGGGTATAGGTTGGGTGTTTTGAGCGGGATAAAAGGTTCCTCGGGATTGGAATTGATTTGGATGGAGGTTTTGGTTGGGGTTAAAGTCTTGGTTGGAGTTGTGGTTTGCCATTGAATCGGTTTCAATGGTCGGTGTGAGTGGTGGTGTTTGGTTGGTTTGATTAGAAGCAAGAGTTGCTTCTAACCGGCTTGCTAGGTTCCTTCTTGCGAGTCTTTCGATTTCCGGTTCGTAGACTAAAGGTGAAGTCCTCCCGGAATTTCGTGTACGCATGCACTACCTGTAACCTACACAAATAACACACCCCGCGTAACAAGGAAAAAGACAATACAAAAAGAAAGCTAAACAAGTTAAACAGTTAATCACAAAAATTCAAACAATATCCAAACACAAAGCGCACGCACTCCCCGACAGCGGCGCCAAAATTTGATCGGAGTGTCGCGCTCCGGTCAAAGATAATATTTATAAGCCCAAATTACCCTTAACAATGTGTTAGTGGTAGTAAGGGGTCGAACCACGAAGAGTATGTGGTTTGTGTATGGATTCGAATGAATTAAAACAATTGTCACAATTTATGAAGCTTGCTAAAGTGTTTTTGTATTTTCGTTTAATGGAGAAATATGATTTTTAACTAAATGAATTGATGCGAATGGTTAACAACTACTAATTAACGATTGCAAGAAAATGGTTACTAGAACAATAATGATAAAAAGGAATCACACCCGGTTTCGGTAATTGTTAACCTAGGATTTCTACAAGTTTTAGTTTCAACTCAAATGCATTCGATTAACGGATTTAGTGTACCGTGACTTAGGTGCTACTAGCTATCAACGCCCCGAAGAACGGACAAAAAGACACTTTGTAATCAACACAAGTAAATCCTAACAACGACAACGTACAATTACATATCACCGTTTCACAAAGTCATAACTTTTAACATCGCTCGACAATTCACGAATTCGTAACAAATGTAATACTATTGTCAAGAGTTTCAAAAACCAAATACAAATTGTCACTAAGATGAAACAAGAACAAATTGAAACCCTAAAATTAACAACTACCTACACCGGGGTGAAACCGAGATGATCAGCCGCTCATGGTGGATGCAACTTGATCACCGGATGTTTGGAACGCGGAAGGAGTCATCTTGAAGCTTGTAGGATGAAGGAATGATGGAGAATTAGGGTTTATGGGATGGTGATGATGAGAAGGGTGATGGATTGGTGGACTAGGGTTTGATGATTGATTGTTGGATGAGGATGATTCAGATTGATGATAGTGATGATAGATGGAATGGTAGGTGATAGTTGGTGAGATTAGGCTCCAAACTCAAGATTCAAACTCCCCTCAAAGTGTAACTCCCGTATTAGTTGGTCAACATCCAATAAAAATTGATCCCAACACCTAAAAACCCAAATTTCGCGTTCTGAAAAACCACTACCCGTCGCCGACGGGCCTGACCCCGTCGCCGACGGGTTCCCTAAAACCGTTCTTTGGCCGACGGCCTAATTGACTGGTTACGCGAACATGCTGCCTACGGGCTTATCTGGAGGGCGTCGCCGACGGTCTGGACCCCGTCGGCGACGGGCTCTCCTTTGTGAATCCTCCATTTTTCGCTCCCGACTCTCCCGGTTGATCCATGACGCATTCTGGTGCTTCGGTTTTCGACCCGGTGATCCGTAAAGCTCCCGAAAAGCTCCTTAAACTTCATTAAACCTGCAAAACACAAATCTAATTAAAAGTAGGCTATTCAAGATTAAAAGTCGAATAAAAACATCAACTTAAACATCAACGAACACCGGTTTTCAACCACGCATCACGTCCCTACCTTTATCCAGATTCACCCCATGATTCAATGATTTTCTTTGCATGTTTCTAAGATTTTGACCCGTCTGGCTAAGGGCCTGTTCAGCATGCACCCTAGGTACCTGATTCATCCCATAGCCATTGTTTTGTTGTTGTGGGTACCTACGGTTATCCTTACCAAAATTAGTGACGGTCACCGATACCTTAGCCTCGAAAATCCTTACACTATTCATCCCCTTCAACACCTCTTCCATATTCTAAACTCTTTCATATCGAACGAATCCAAACCAGTTACCCCTCGCATCCCTTTTTTTTCGCTACATAGGCATCTTTCACCCTCCCATGTGGGAGAAAAGCTTTCCACAGGAGGGACTTCGAAGTACCTTCGGGCAAGTTTGTTACGTAAAACGTAGTTACTGGCCTCCCACTATGTGGCCGGTATTGGTCTCCCATCTCTTGCCCACAAATCACAGATCTATAAAAGGTTAATAGGATTCGTATCGATCAAGCTAAACTATCGAGATAGCCGCGATTAATTACAGACCTACTAAGCAATCAAAATCTGGATTTATCCAAGAGAGTCTCACTAAAACAGAATCAAGAAGACCTAAAACGATCAGACCCTAACCCTGCTAACAATGCTCGTATCATACAGTTTGGAAAGAATCAAACCGCACAATCACATGATTGTTACACAAACCGGAAGTAAGATCTGTAACAACCCGACTCTTCGTGTCATTACCCAACGTTGTTATTCCTTTTTGTACCCGCTTGTACTCTCGAGATTTCGATTATCGCAAAGGGTTTAAACTATATTTTTGACGCCTTATTAAACGCATTTTATTACAACGCAGATATCGCATTTGAACGCTTTTTGTAACGCTGTCACTTAAACGCATTTCATCGCATATTACATCGCTTGTTTAGACTAAATGCTATCGCGACGCAAACTCAACGCAAACTCGAAACACGGATTTACTTTATGCATATTTATGTGTGTTATTTGTGTGATTACTTGTTTAATGTTATGTGGCTATCTCAACGCAACGCTTACACGCTCAAACGCTCACTCGCAAATAATCCTAATACTAAATAAAAAGAGAATAAAAGCTTTTGAGGAAAATAAAGTTCATAAGAGGCCCGAGTTACCGGGACTTAAAATAAAACTGGTTATAACCTCCCCGAACCCACTAAGTTAACTAGGAATGTTTAACCTAGTTAAATAGTTGTTTGAAAATAATAAAGAAAACTTGACCAAGTTAACCTTCCCTTATAAATATATAATTAGAGGGACTAAAAATGGTCAAGTTAGAAAGTTGAATTACTATTAAGAAAAAGGGGCTCAAAATACACACTGGGGTATGTTTTTGGTCGACAATTCAGAGGAACCAAAAGGAGTTCTTCTCCTTGAACCCTAATTCAAGAAATTAGCCCAAAATCAAGAGGAAAATCGGGTCAAAATCAATACCAAGCTGAATTTGGTGATCACTAAACTTAGGGGATCACAAGGTATGTTTAATTTTCATGTTTAGTGAAGTTATGATTCCATGATGAACACTCATAAATTGAAATTTTGTGATGAATGTTATATGTATGAGTAATATTAGGTTGAAACCATGTTTTGGAACAAACGCTAGTTGAAAAACTTGATGTATTAGTGTTGAGAACTAGGAATTTGATGATTACCTATATATGTGTTAAGTGGGTTTTTATGACAATGTGATGAATACATGAATTTGAATGTTAGATTGAGAAAACTGATGTTATGATGCGAGTCGTGATATTGTTTATGAATGCTAGACATAAGGGCTTGATTTTGATGATTGAAATTTGGTTAAAATGTTAGTCATGAACTAGACAAAAGATGTATGAAAATCTTGCCCGCTAGGTGTTTGTTAAAATGCCTAAGTGAAATCGCGCGTCTACTCAGTTGTATGTAGAACTTCATTAGATTAGGGATCCGGAGGAGTGCCTAATAACATGATGAAACGGGTTTCACTTATAGATGAAAACCCGTAGATTTTGTGTAATGAAGGAATAAAGTGTCTTTGATAATTGAGAGCTAAGTTAACTTAGTGTTAATAATAGCATGAACTCAGGTTAAAGATTAGTTAAAACGTTGGCCTAAGCATAGTGCTTACCGAGTAAATGGCGGAATGCCAATATGAGTTTGTTAAACTTAGTTGTTCAATCTCATATGTTATAAGGCGGTTTGACTTTTTAAAAGTCAAACCGACCTATGATAGAGTTCGGTAAGAAAAGTAGTATAGCAGTTCATAAGGCGTAAGGGTTATGATCTAAAGTGCCTAACCTAACCACCTTGTGAACATTATATGATAGTTTGACGCTTGACAAGCTAGGTGGAGGCTTGGGAAAGAAGCGGGTCAAACGGGTTGAATACGCGGAAAAAGAGCAAAATCGGATGCAAGGTAAGTAAAGCTTACACCCCATCTGTAAGATATGTATTTATTTACAGGTTATAAACACGACTATAGTTATATTCGAAATATGGTTCCGACACGAAACGAAACGATACGGGTCAAAACATATCAAAAGATAAAAAACCATGTTTAATGGTAAAAAGGGGCGAAATGGTAATTTGATCATCAGATGACATAAATAGAAATGAGTTTTCAAACGGCTACTTTATAAGTTAGCCTTAACGAATAAAAAGGGAAAACGGTGAATCAATCACGTATAAATAGATAAAAGTTGAAGTTTAAAACGACACCAAGTGGCATAAGTCATGTTGGGTTAAACGCGTAAGAAAAGGGTTTAAGAAACATAGCTAAAGGGTGAGAAATCCGAAAAGAGTTACTTAATGAAATGGTAAGTAAATACCATTCAATTATAAGCGCAAAATGTTTGGTCGTTTAGACCAAACGGATCAATGGTAATGTTGATACCATTTGATAATTAACGACTAATAAGTGTATGTCGAGTCTTATGCACACAGGATAAAACGGCTTATGAATTAGCGATGCTATGAATTAGCAATTTATCGAGACAAGGTATTAAAACGAATCAATATGTTGATCCGAGCCAGGTACACGTAAATAAGATTATAGTTAAACGAGCGATTTTGGTCAAATATTTAGTGAAAGTCCTTCGTCGTAAAATGAGGGACTAAAATTGACCAAAACGCCCTTGATGGGTAAATCGGACAAACAACCCTTATGGGTTGTTTACGAACATGTATTATGGTTATGTAAACCTTACATAAGCATAAAAGTTATAGGCATAACTTCGTGAGTCAAATGCCTAAGAATAGGTCTTTTTCGTAAAATGACTAAACGAAGGGTAAAAATTCGGGATAATTGGTTCATTATGTTAAATCCACCACAAAAATAGTTGTGATGGAATATAAGTAGTTATTTAAAGTGGGAATGCGAAGTGTGAAAAGAGAAAAGCGAGTTTGATGCATAAATGCATAAGAATCGCTCTAAACGAGTCAAAACGAATTACGCGCATAACTCGGAAAATGGCCGCGTAATTCACTAAGTACCAAGTATAAGTTAAAGATTGGGAGTTAAAGTAGTAGTTTATGACTTTATAGTAAATGAGAAACAAGTATGGTTAATGAATTACGAAACGGGTCAAAAATATTATAATTGAATTTTAAGCTGAGGGCTTAAAATCCAGAAAATTGTTAATCCGGATGTCGGATTTTAACTCCATGTGATGGAGAATCAAATTACGATCACATAGGAAAAAAGAATCGTGTAAAACGGATCAATAGCGAATAAGTTATGGTCGTTTCCGTAAAAAACTGGTATTGCTGAGAAATTGCAGGTCTCAAAAAACGAACCTGCTGGAAAAAGGTACCCCTCACGCCACGCGAGGGAGCAATGTGGTGTCGGCGCACTGTTTTGGCGAAAATTTTTTATTTTAATCAGATTTGCCTCGCGAACTCGTTTAAACACGTTTTAAACTACGTATGACTAATTCAATTCATGATTTATGAATTGTAGGTATAACTTATAGCACCAGAGGACGATCAAGCTCAACGAAGAACCGAACACGATCAAGATACAAGCTTCCGCATATTGTTTCGTCGTTAATTTTAATGACGAACTCATACATATTATGTTGTATTGTTTTTATTGAGAAAAGTTTTTATTAACCCGTATTTTCATACGTACGTGTAATCGTAATTACACTTTTATACCCGAAACTAATATAAAAACATTAAATAGAAGTAAGGGTCTTACAATTTTTTTAACAAAAAAAGTTTATAATTACTAAATTCAGTAGTTCATGGTTTGAATTAAAAAAGATATAGAAGGTTCTATGCATTAAAAGTTGAAACTAAACTTTTGGTGATTCTTAACCGTTTTCGCTTCTAGTTATTCTTTTTTTAGTTGTTTGATCTAGAAAAGAAGAAATATAACCGAACCCACCCACTGGTTAGTAAATTGTGGTTTCATTAATTAATATGTAGCGGAAGTGAGCCTGATGTAGTGGAAGCAGTGTGATTAATATGTGAAATTGGTCGAGTTATGGTGTTGGCTCATCCATGGGCTTTGAAAAATCCAGTTGTTATCATTGATCGATTAAAAGAAGCTGGCTTGCACGAATTAGAGGTTTACAGAAGTGATGGTGAGTTAGTAGCAGAGGTGTACAAATCGGTTAATCGGTTTTTAAAAAACCGGTTAAAAAAAAACCGGTTTTTTTCACCCAAAATAAAAACCGGTTTTTTTAATAACCGGTTCGGTTAATAACCGGTTTTTGAGGTCCAAAACAATAACCGGTATAACCGGTTGGGACCGGTTTTTAACCGGTTTTTCTCAAAAAAACCGGTTTTTTCCCGGTTTTAACCGGTTTTTTAATAACCGGTTCGGTTAATAACCGGTTTTTGAAATCAAGAATAGTAACCGGTATAATAACCGGCGGTTAAAAAAAACCGATTAAAAAAAAACCGGTTATAAAAAAAACCGGTTAAAAAAAAAACCAGTTTCGGTTTTTTTTCCGGTTTCGATTCTAAAACCAGTTTTTTTGTACACCTCTAGTAGGTATCCACTCCCACTGACCCATCAAAATAATCCCAATTTCCTTTTTTTATTAATTTTTACAATCGACCATATTTTTTCCACATCTATAGTCTCAGTGTTTACAAGACCATACTGCCACGTCTATAATCTAAAGTGTTTACAAGACCATACTAGCAACAGTTTTAAAGTTGTTGCCCTCAGGTAACCTTTATTTTCTTTTATGTATCAAAACTTGTAATGAGAATGCAGATAGATACACTACATATTTTAATTTTGGTTTTATTGTAAACAATTTTAGTGATAATATCACGGTTTCCTTCTTGGAGCATAATAGCAATACAACATAATGTATTAAATATTTGTTACTATTTTATTAATTTTCCATAATTTAACCTATTGAATAAGATAAAACTTTCAATTTGTGTGTTCGATATTAGTTAACAAGATTTCTAAGACTCATGGTATAGACAGACTACACTCTGATGCTACGAATAAGAACACCAAGAGACATACTATACACTGTAACACGAGTGGATTGATAAACTAACAGGAAACAAGTACCGCGTTGTAAGTTGTCATCGCCGCTGCATCGTGCGGGTTTCCTACTAGTTATCTAAGTAACTAGGTTATAGTCTCGTGTGTTAATGAGCCTTTTCTTTGAGATTCTTAGAATTTAAAGGGCCATGTTAATAATGAACATTACAATAAGCACTTGGATTATACAAATACGTGTTGTAACATGGTCCACAAGACTCATTTGATCATGTAGTACAACCAAATTAAAGCTTATGCTCATACATGTTGGCATCTTTTAGATATTAAAGCATCCAAAACCATAAAATCAAATCGTACTTCAGTTTGATTTTAGATATGTGATCATTAGGTTTTATCGTTTTAGAGAAGTATGTAACATTAACAATGTGGTTAATTTGAGTTTAGTAATATAAAATGTAAGGCTGATGAGTGTGGGGGTATGAGTTGGGTCATCAATTATCACCTAGGACCATTAATCAAATGTTACACCAACCCCCTCAAACATCCACCATGATTAGCGTGGATTAAACCACAACAACCACGAGCCTCCTTTTTCTTTTACCAATATTTTAAGCATGTGCATTAATTTAGGGTGGTGGTTTGGGTGGGTTATGACTACACCCTTAGTGTAGTGGTTTTAGTCTTTTAGATGGTGATTTAGATGTGGATGACATGACGCTGATGTGGCGGGTCATAGTGGTCTTAATGGTCATGACCACACCCTATGGCCTAATGGTAACAATAACGATGATGAATGAGGATTGTCCTAAGAGCATCCTATGAAAACTGGTATTCAATTTAGGGTTTCTTTCATTCAAAAACAAAGACCTCGTACAAGAGGTTAAATACAGGACAAAGGAAACATGAAAAAGGAAACAGAAATATCACAATGATATGACAGCTAATTAAAAATAAAATCATAATAATTTCCTTTACTCCCCCTCAAGATGGAGCATGTAAGTTTCGAATGCCCATCTTGACAAGTAACGTTTGGAGTTGCTGAGATCCTAAACCTTTTGTGAGTAAATCTGCAATCTGATCTTTGCTGTTTATTTGCATTGTCATGATTTCTTTGGATTCAACTCTCTCTCAAACAAAGTAACAGTCCATCTCAACATGTTTGGTTCGTTCATGAAAAACTGGGTTGTTAGCAATGTGACGAGCTGCTTGATTATCGAAGAAGAGAGTTGTTGGAGCTGTCAGGATGATCTGTAGATCCTTAAGTAACCATCGGACCCATAAGATTTCACTAATGGTGGATGCCATGGCTCTATATTCAGCCTCTGCAGATGAACGAGAGACTAGAGATTGTTTCTTGGACTTCCAAGAAATAGGAGCACCACCCAAAAGGAGAAGATATCCGGTTCTCGATCGTCTATAACAGGGGCATCCAAGCCAGTCTGCGTCACAGTAAGCAGTTAAGACGGGTTCGCCAGCTCGTGGGAGTAAAATACCCTGTCCTACTGTTCCTTTTAAGTAACGAAGTACTCGATTTGCAACATCCACGATTGTTAAAAAATAGTTTGCCCCCGAAAGCGAGGGAATTCTATATCTTCCCCAGTTATCACAATGCAACAATTCAAAACATTCTTTGCTTTTGATAGAACTTATAGGAAAAGGCAATCGGGTGTATTTAGCTTTAGCACACGAATCACAATCAACAGTTTTAAAAGAAGCATTCTTGGCAAAATCAAAATGAGAAAGTTTATTACTAGAAGTATGACCAAGCCTTTTATGCCATACCTCCACCGAAGCCATCATAGCCTTTCTTCTATTCTCCACCATCTTGATCCGGTATTGTAACACCTCGTAAATCACGTCCAATGAAGTATTGACACGTGTAATAAACCCTAATGAAGTCAAACATTGAATTTAAGGGACTAATTTTTCGAAAAATCAAAAACTTCGATTATGAAATGACTGGAAGTGTTAGCAAACCTAAAATAAGTTTCTAAATAACCTCTCACGATATTTACATTCGCAAATGAGCCCCTTGGCGATCGAGTGTAGCCGTTTGTGGAATTAATTGGAAGTTTGCGCAATGAAGGGTTAAAAGCGTCAACATGTTAATTCTTACCTCTGAGTGACCTTTTAACAAATCGGGAGCTTTATAATATTTAATTATACTCTCGGGAATGCCAAATGATGGCCGTCTAAGGTTTTTATGCCTATAAGTAAAGTTACGCGCAACTTTGCAAGTTAGAGGGACTAAAAGTGTCAATATGTTCAATTATACCTCTGAATGACCTTTTAGCGAACCCGAAGCATTGTGCTGTTTAATAATACTTCCAAGGATGCCTAATATGGATTAGATGAGGCTTCAATACTAATAAATGATGAGATGCGCAAGTTTGCGCAATAAAGGGGCCTAAAGCGTCAACTTTTGAATCTACGCCATTCGGTGACCATTTAAGCAAGCGGGAGCGTAGTAATGTTTAATTATATGCTTGGGAATGATTAATATGGTCCATGGAAGGCTTAGATATCATTAAACGGCATTTCGCGCTACTTTGCGCAATTAAGGGACTAATTGCGTCAAACTGCAAAAGTATGTCGATTCATTTAGAATCGGACCTTCCGGAATATGACCATAAGTTAAACATACCCTATTTATCCTTTATATAGCTTAGATATAGGCATAGAGGTCTTTGGTGCGCAAAAATAAACTTTTAAGTCATGCAGGGACTAAAAATGTCAAAAAGTGCACAAGTTTGCATTTTCGCGCATATCTTGCATTCTGGATATCTCCGGACATCCAAAAATTTATGTAAGCACTAAAATATTTTATTTTAGTGATTGGCTTGATAAAATTCCATTCGTCGCGTAATTTGGTTCGTTTTTCGCATCCGTCCGTGTTTCGTCGTAATTAACCGAACGACGTGACCGTACGACCAAATGAACCGACATCCAGCATGTTTTTGAGCATGTTTCATGTTCCCCATGTTTAGGTATCATTGTAGAGCCTTAAAATGGTTTAACGGGCCTTAAATGTGTCGGAAATGACATTTGGAAGTGCAGGGGCCAAAACTATCAACAAATGAAAGTATGTGTGAGCTGTACTGGTCCTTACGGACCGTATACCCTGACCCTTACGGTCCAGATACAGGTGTCAGCTCCAGAAAATTAAAAACCAGCTTTGGTTTTGCTCTTTGTCTCACATACTTGATTCTATGGGCTGAATTTGGAACACCCATGGTTTTCTAAAACAAGGGGCATACTTATAGGGCTGAGATCGAATCCCGTTTATCGAGGAACGATCCTAACGGCTCTCAAAATCCTATAAATACCCCCTTTGTTTTGGGTTTTCACTTGCACCTTCCTTCATTTCTGATTGCTCTGAATTCTTTGAGGGTCTTGAGCTTCTTGAGAACCTCATTCAGTCCTTTGGACTCTTGTAAGTAATCCTTTCATGCTTAGTTTAATTATTTAGCGTTTTAACCCGAAAAGTCAAGCGTTTTTCGATAAACGCTTTGATTTTTAAACGGTTGAGCCATGGTTCACAACGAACATGGCTACATGATCGTAATTAGGTAGGTATTAAACCCTTAAAGGGGAACCTCCTAATTACCATGTTTACTTAGTTAAATTGTCGGGTCAAATAAAAGTCAAACGGGTTAATTTTTAATTAAATTCATAACTATTAATATAAGAAACCATAAATCAGTTTTCTCACTTTAATAACTTGGTAAATATTAGTTGAACATGCCTAAGCATGATTCAACCCGACAATTCTAAGTATAGGCTCGGTTCGAAACCGAAAGTCACAAAAGTTGACTTTTGCTTTGACTTTCAGTTCTGACCCGATTTAGCTTAGTTTAGATATGCCTTAGGATTCCATTAGGACCATATATAGGTTAGTATAACCCTCCGAGGTTATACAACTTGGTTCCATAGAAATCCTAGTTCATGCATGTTTCCGTTAAATGCCTAAATGTTGACCGTTATGCCCTTTTGACCCTAAAATGAGAATTTTGAAAATATGAGAGGACAATAATCTTTATTACCGATTTATAAACTTGTCCTTAAAATTTGACATCAGTTTGAGGTCTAGATTAGGAGTTATGCTCAATAGCGTAATTAAAAAGCTTTTTGTTAATTAAACGGCATAATTAGCGTTTAGCCTATCTAAACCCAATTTTTGAAACCAAACTTTTTACCTACTGATATAAAACAATATTTTGGGATTTTTAAAGATTTTTATTTAATTTTAGGCTGAGCATAACATAGGGTTCTAAGCTTGTTTCGGTAGTTGTCGCTTTTGCCCTTTTGGGCTATAAAATAAGTTTTACAAATCCTTTTGATGCCAAACCTTTTTCTACTTATCTAATATGATAAATAAAATATTTTGAGCCTTCTGAAATAATAAAAACATCAGGTTTCCTTTAAAAACCTGGAAATGGCTCCAAATCGCCTTTTTAAGCGTTTTTAACGCATAGTATGTATCAAAACTATTTTAAACATATAAGGGCTGATGCCTACTGATATATTCAGTAAATTTTTATATTTTAACAGTAAGGAAAAGTTTTAAACTCAGGTTTTCAGTTTTGACCTTTTAAGCCTATGTGAAATTACCAAAATATCCCTACGGTGCATAGTATGGTTATAATTAATAAATTTCACATATATATGATACCATACTGTTATAACTTATTAAATTAAGTATATTTACTGATTAAATCAGACCTGAAACTCATATTTATAATTAAATCCTTTTAAAGCTTTAAAATGACCAAAATACCCCTACGGGGCATAAATTGGTCCTTAATTCGTTTTGGGCATAATGGAAGGTATCCTACTGATATCACAACATATTTAGGGCATATTAACTTAGGAAACATGTTCATGACTCATTTGGTTACCCGTTACGCACTTTTCGCGTTCGGATCGGCTTATGTAACTAGTTTACATAAATTAGCCGAAACGGGTCAAACCTTATCATTTTTATCTCAAAATCCAGAATGTGTTTAGTTTACCCTTATTACACAAGTATACAAGCTTGTTGGTTCTAAACCACATTCTAATCCGGTTCTCGCTTAATCATGCGTTTTGAACCGTATCTTCCTTCAAAGCTAACCGGTCTAAGCATAGGCTTAATTAAAGACCCGTTAGGAATCTAATAGGTTATTAAAAACCTCCGTTCCAAATTAAGAGACCCAGTATAAGTACTTGTGCTTGCTAATTAGGATATAAGGCTGAGTATAAATTGCATTTTAAGCTCAGTTAAATACTCTTAACTTATTTTCCCTATACGGGCTTGGGATACGGTATTATAATAATACCGCTTGGTCGGGTATTGAATGTTTAATCGTATTGTGATTAAATTATTGAGGTAACCCGCTTTAATATGTCTTGTTTGAAATAAAGGCCTTTAGGGGTTAATGACCATGTCCCGGATATCCTTGGCATCATTATAAATTGAAAATGGCCACGTCTTAAGCACGGGGTGTAGGCGTACACCTGACAGTTGCATAAGGGAAACGGTATCCCACTCTCTTGTGGGCCTATACTTGTGGTGTGTCTGTTAATCTTGACTTGGTTTCTACATCGGGCCCTAAATGTATAACGAACATTGTAAATCTGTATACAAGATTATTTTTATATAATTGTCCCAAGTTATAAAAGTTTTGTGCCATGTGCATTCAAATCAATTTTCTAAAACATTTTCAAAATGAGTCAGTTAAGTTGTATTTACCAGTGTAAACTGACGTATTTTCCCAAAAAGATTAAGTGACAGGTACTATGCGTAATTGGCTGGGAGCTCAAAGCGTCAATAGGGAATCTCGCAAGTTCTAGATGCCTAAAGTCTGTTGAACAATGTTATATTTCTGTTTTAAGATCCGCCTGTGGATCCTTTACTTTCCGTTGTAATACTTTGATATTACTTTATATCGGATTGTGATATATTTATCTTTTGCTTCCGATGTGCATTTAAATTGTGTTGTTTGACTATGATGATATCAACTACGTCACGATACTCCCCACCGGGCCCACCGGTAATACGTGGAAATATCGGGGTGTGACAGGTATAGTCCACGTTCACATTTACCCATTCCAATCAATTCCCTTGAACGCAAGTCTTGTATGAAACAGAATTCGGGAAGGAAAATTACCGCACATTGATGATCCTTCGTTAAACAACTCACTGATAAAAGGTTACACTTAAACTATGGAACATGCAACACCCCCTTAATTTTCCTTCCACTTGGTAAATAGCAACTTCCTTTACCCATGACAAGTATAAAATCACCGTTTGGGATCATAACAGGAGGTTCACAAGTGGAAGCCATCATGTCTTCTAACCATTCACCTTGGTACGTTATGTGTATGGTACAACCCGAATCAACTATCCAATCGTTGGATGAGTGGTCTCCCATGGATGTCGATCAGAGTGAGATAGTAGAGTTTTGGATTTGTTTGTCGAGCAGGATAGTAGCCTGCTCTGATACCATATGAAAACTGGTATTCAATTTAGGGTTTCTTTCATTCAAAAACAAAGACCTCGTACAAGAGGTTAAATACATGAAAAAAGGAAACATGAAAAAAGAAACAAAAATATCACAGCGATATGACAGCTAATTAAAAATAAAATCATAATAATTTCTCCAAGTCAGACTCAACCAAAAGCTTTATGGACGATCATTCTCTCTCGCCCTCTCACACATGTGAAGACAAATTTTTAGTCATCTATTTCCTTGCCTCGTCCTCCGCATCGTCTCCTTCATCGATTAGGATGTCACAGATTGGTATCAGAGCCATCATAGCCTTTCTTCTATTCTCCACCATCTTGATCCGGTATAGTCCACGTTCACATTTACCCATTCCAATCAATTTCCTTGAACACGAGTCTTGTATGAAACAGAATTCGGGAAGGAAAATTACCGCATATTGATGATCCTTCGTTAAACAACTCACCGATAAAAGGTTACATTTAAACTTTGGAACATGCAACACCCCCTTAATTTTCCTTCCACTTGGTAAATAGCAACTTCCTTTACCCATGACAGGTATAGAATCACCGTTTGGGATCATAACAGGAGGTTCACAAGTGGAAGCCATCATGTCTTCTAACCATTCAGCTTGGTACGTTATGTATTCGGTACAACCCGAATCAACTATCCAATCGTTGGATGAGTGGTCTCCCATGGATGTCGATCAGAGTGAGATAGTAGAGTTTCGGATTTGTTTGTCGAGCAGGATAGTAGCCTGCTCTGGTACCATATGAAAACTGGTATTCAATTTAGGGTTTCTTTCATTAAAAAACAAAGACCTCGTACAAGAGGTTAAATACAGGAGAAAAGGAAACATGAAAAAAGAAACAGAAATATCACAGTGATATGACAACTAATTAAAAATAAAATCATAATAATTTCTCCAAGTCAGACTCAACCAAAAGCTTTATGGACGATCATTCTCTCTAGCCTTCTCACGCATGTGCAGACAAATTTTTAGTCATCTAGTTCCTTGGCTCGTCCTCCGCATCGTCTCCTTCATCAATTAGGATGTTACAGATTGGTATCAGAGCTATACTTATAGAAAAGTTAGGTTATTAGAATGCTTTTGACCTAAACTATAATATTTCTAGGACACCAAACATACCCAAAAGCGTCACAGGGCACTTCTAGATGCTATACTAAATATACCTAAAAAATAAAATTTGAATTTAAGAAATAAGCTATTATGAAAGGGTACAAATAGCCTTATCGTACAACATACATGAAAAAGTTAGAAAAAAACGTGGTGATATTTTCGTAATTATTTTATTCGCGATTACCGTACAAGATGAAAATATCCCTACCAGATCAAAATTACCCTACAAAATCATTTGTAGAGTATTTATGATACTCTATAAAATTACCCTACAAAATCAAAGTTATCCTAATTATGATGCTCTATAAATTACCCTATAAGATTAAATTACCATACAAGATTATTTGTAGAGTAATTATGATACTCTATAAAATTACCCTACAAGATTATTTCATGTTTTTCATATGTTTTGTATGATAACACTAGTTGGGTGTAGGGAGTAGTTAGACACTTTAAATAGGTAAACTCTCAAATCATCCAATCAAACAGGTAAATTATTTAAAAAAGGAAAAATGTGTTATTGGTTGAGAAAATATGAACCCCATCACACACCCCTCTCTCTCTCCCCGATTCGGTGAAGGTTCACCGATTTTCTCCCCCTTTTCGGTAAACATGTTGGCAATGAAGGAGGGTCGGTACAAAGTGAGTTTACCGCCCCACTCCGTATACCCTTAGATATTTCGCTATGACCAAAAGATACGGAAAAACCACATATTCAACCTACCCAATGTCCAACCCTACAATATTATTATTATATTTTCCTCATACGTCACCCAGTAATCCAGTATATTAATCACAGCCGTTCCCTTGCCGTCCAATCTTATCTCACCTCACTCTCTCTCTCTCTCTCTATCCCCTATCATTCCGATCACCGTCGATACTTTTTCCGGCATGGCCGCCGCATCGGAAAACGGCACCAGTGACATTTCTACCGAATCCGTGGTAGTAGATGATGACGTCAAGTTCGGTTTCCAGCGGCCGGAGATGTACACCGAGACTCTCACCGGATCCGTTAATCCGTACGGTCGTCACGTTTTCTTGTGCTACAAGTCTCACGAAGAGTGGCCTGCTCGTGTTGAATCGTCCGATTCCGATCCGCTTCCGAAGCGTCTCGCTGGAGCTATCAAGGATCGGAAGAACGATATCGCTGTTAAGGTTAGGGTTTCTAAACTGTGTTAGTTAGGTTATATCGTGTTTATGATTCTGATGAGATATTTGAAGTTTTGTAAGTGTTGATGAGTTGTTTTCGTTTGTGATCTGGTTTTTGTAGACGATGTTGACGATATGCGAGAGCGGTGATGGTACTGGTTTATCTGATGGAGATGTTTTGATTTTTCCTGATCTGATTAAGTACAGGTATTGTGAGTTTCTTTAGGGTTTTAGATTAGTGTGTACGTGTAATTGTAAGTGTGTGTAGAATTTCGCTTTATGTTTCGTATTTGTTTACTGTTTGATTCGAAAATTTCGCTAGGGTTTTAGATTTAGTGTATATGTGTAATCGTAAGTGTGTGTAGAATCTTGCTCTATGTTTCGTATTTGTTTACGCTAGGGTTTTAGATTTATTGTATATGTGTAATCGTAAGTGTCTGTAGAATTTTGCCCTGTGTTTTGTACTTTTTTTACTGTTTGGTTAGATCTATGACCTGTTCTGTTGTTTTTATTAAGTTTTAAAGCAAAATAATACTTGATGTCATGTACGAGTCATTATGAGTATATGAAGGATTTAAAACAGTGAAATGTTAGGTCAGATATATATTTATATGGTTTTGATGAAGTGATACTTTTGGTAGCATATTATTCGTTCTTTTGAGTTTGGAATTTTGTTGTGTTTTGTTTTTTGTTCAAGCTGTATATCTTTAGCTGATACGTACTAGTGTGTTTGGATATCAGGAATAACAATAGTCAAAGTTTCTAGCCAGTGTTATAAGAATTGCTAGGCGCTAGTCGGGCGGTGGGGTACCGACTAGCGATTAATAGGGATTAATCGGATTGAGATTTTTATGTGTAATGTTTAGTTATATAGGTAGAGGATCCTGTAAAAAGTGCTCAAAGTGTGAGAAGTGTGAGAAGTGTATTATAACACTATATATAATACTATGTAACACCATATAAACACCGTATAACAATATGTAACACCATATAATACCATATAACACTATGTAACACTATATATCATTATATAACAAATATAACACTATAGTTTGTCTGATAGCATGTCTATGATAGATGTATAGTGTTATGTTTGTTATATAATGTTATATAGTGTTACATAGTGTTATATGGTATTATATGGTGTTACATATTGTTATACGGTGTTTATATGGTGTTATATAGTATTATATATAGTGTTATAATACACTTCTCACACTTCTCACACTTTAGGCCCTTTTTACACTATCCTTACCCTAGTTATATATACACAAACGTATTTTTATATGTAGCTTTTTAAAGTAGACATGTTTTAACCCCTCATTGATTCATTTTTTAAGCAACTGACAGGAATTTATAAGGTTTGGTCGAAATTTGGCCGGGATCTGGACAAAATTTGGCTAGAATAGGATCGTCATTGACCGCCTAGCGATTAATCGGCCATTAATCGGTGAAAACGGCAACTAATCGGAGAATAGTCGGGATTTTTACAACCATGTTTCTAGCATTAGTCTTTTTTTAAAGATATCTGCTTACTATTTTTTGCTGGATTTTTTTCTCAATGATTAGGGGCAGTGTTGTAGTATAATCTTATAGAGCATTACCAAAATGCACTATAGCATGTGATAATGTTATTGTTAGGTTGGTTACTTACTTACTGCTTTTGTTGATTAAAGGGGTTTGGAAGAGTCAAACATCGATAGTTTTGTGGAGGATGTGCTTGTGAACGGCAATCCATGGTCTGCAGGAACAGGGGAACCAGTGACAGGTTCATATGTATTTGTCTGTGCTCATAACAGTCGAGATAAAAGGTGTGGTGTTTGTGGACCGGTTTTAATTGAGAAGTTCAACGAGGAGATTGGAGTGAGGGGATTGAAGGATGAGGTGTTCGTGGGTGCTTGCTCACACGTTGGGGGCCACAAGTATGCAGGGAACTTGATTATATATAGCAAGGTTCAGGAGGAGAAAGTTTCTGGACACTGGTAAGAGAACTTGCTACCGTGTTTTATTATTTGTCCTTAATTTTGTTTGCACCAGTCACTCTGACATATGTATGTTCCTGTACTATTGTTGTATTGTAGGTATGGTTATGTTACTCCAAATGATGTGGCTGATTTGCTTGACCAGCATATTAAGAAGGGCGAGATCATCGAAAGGATTTGGAGGTACCATTTTCCCTTCCTACGTGCTTTGCTCAATTGGTTGTTTACTGATTTATATATAATAACCCAAATCGACTCTTTATTACACATATGAGTTGAAATCGATCCCTACAAGGTTTTGCATTAGTGTTTAACGTATTTAATCAACTGCAGGGGTGAAATGGGTGTTCCTCCTGTTGAGAAAACCGAGAAGGTAGCTGAACAGACACTCCCGAATGGAAATGATCTGAAGGAAAACGCGAAAGACGAGAAGGAAAACACTGGAGGCTGTTGTCAAGGTGCCAATGGATTCTCATGCTGCAGAGTTGATAATTCAGAAGCGAAAAAGGATGGGAAAAAGTCAACCTACAAGTTTGACTTCTTCACTAGAAAGTGGGAGCAACACGAGATCTACACAGCTGCTGCTGTAGTTGGAGCTGTGGCAACTGTAGCTGTGGCATATAGCCTTTATAAAAGGACACGGTGAGTTTTGCTCTCGTGGTCACTTGTGTCTGTTTTACGGTATTATTACAAACTTAAAACGAAATGTTTCACGTGGCACGGATATTGTTAAGTATCGTTATCACTATACACGAACCTACTTAGATTTTGTAGGTATACCGCCCTGTTTGTAAGGGTACAAGTTAGCATGACTATGGTATCTTGATGATCTGATTTGTTGGTTTTATTTTGAACCTCCTGGTACCATGTTACAAGTGAGTTGAATAAATGGTACTTGAGATCAAAGGGGGTTTGGTTTACAAGATGTTGATGCATGTTATAATATCACATGAACTTATAATTTCTATGATAGTGTATGATAGTGTTGATGAGTTTTTAAACATGTATTTTTGTCTCATTTGAGTTTATATTTTGAAAAAATAATCGTTGTCCATTATATGGATCCATACGTGTGAAATTCTTCTTATCGACATTGGTTATGAGCAAACGTCCATTTTGAGATGTGATGATCTTAAATGACTCATGTTGCTTTTCTCTAGCGTTCAATGAGCGAGTTTTAGCAGTTAGGGTAAAGTTCTTGTACAAATAATCTTAACATACTAAACATACAAATTGAAGGAAAACTCAAAAAGACAAGGTGGCATTTTTGTAATTATCAATAACTATCAAAGTTACTCTACAAATATACCTAAAAAAACCTAACCACTCCCCCCACCCCAAAAAAAACCTAAACCCCCCACCCCCCAAAAACCTAAAAAAAACCTACCCCCCCCCCACACCACCAAAAACCGAAAAAAACCTAACCCCCCCCCCCCCCCCAAAACCTAAAAAAAAGCTAACCCCCCCCCCCCCCCACCCACCCAAGCTAAAATGCTAAAAACTAAACCCCCCAAAAAACCTAAAAAATCTAAAAAAATAAAAAAAACACACAAATTATTTTATTTTATTTTTTTAACATTTTTTATTAAAAAATCGCTACTTTTGGTAGCAGCAAAAAAAAAAACTTTTTTTTTTTTTTTTTTTTTTTTTGCTAACGAAATGTAGCGATTTTTTAATAAAAAATGTTAAAAAAAATTGTGTTTTTTTAGGTATTTTTGGTTGTAACTTTGATAGTTGGTGGTAATTACAAAAATGCCACCTTGTCTTTTTGGGTTTTCCTTCAATTTGTATGTTTAGTATGTTAAGATTATTTGTATTTGATCTTTTGCCTTAGCAGTTAACATTAGCATGGTTTCAAGCCGTAAGGATCATAACTGAAATCTTCATAAACAGAAGATCGAGTTTAAATGAAATACAAAAGTAATTAAACTTTTTTATGATCTAGATAAATGGATTGTAAAAATGGTATAAACAGGTTTATGCAAGAACAATCGACAACAATAACACCAGAAATAGTGATAAAACGGTGACATAAAACTTTTATTATTTACCAACCCAGAAAAACACCCAACCACCCTTGATCTTACAAAATGTAAGATCGAAGAACAATACAAGAACAATAGATCAACTGATGATAAATCAGTTGATCATATGAAACGATACAACCAAAACAGATGAAGATCCACAGGATCTAACTATACAACAAACAACTAAAACAAGATCAACAGCAGATCTTCAACAAGCTCCAGATCTTCAACACGAATCCAGAGAAATGAACGAACAGGAAAGTGAGATGTGAGAGAGTGAACAGAATGATCTGGAAACCCTAGATCACCAACAACCTTCCTTTTATATGAAGAAAATATCAAAGTTTCACTTTAGCCCTCAGCTTATGAAACATGATAACCGGAGCCCCTTGAAAGTTCCCAAAAGCCCCTAACAAACTCATGAAATACACTTTTGGCACACAATCAGTTGCAACCAAAAATATCTCCAACAGTAACAGATCAACCACTTTATACCGGCCCAACTTATATGAGCCCAACAACTAAAGACTAACACTGAATGAATTATAAGAAGTGAACGACTTATAATAAGCCCAATATAATTTAACATCCCCCCATAATTCATACAGTGAAAGCATCTAACATACCCAACATATGACACAAAGTGTCATGTTGTAACCCATTCAATCCTTTGGTGAACAGATCAGCTAACTGTTCATCAGAACTTACCTTTTCTGGAATAACAATACCAGCTGAAATTTTCTCTCTTAAAAAATGCAAATCCAGCTCAAAGTGTTTAGTCCGTTCATGAAAGACCGGATTAAACGCAATGGATATAGCAGACTGACTGTCACAGAACAATTTCACTGGTAAAGCACTTTCAACACATAGTTCTTTTAACAAGTTTAAGATCCACATAACTTCACAACAAGCAGAGCACATAGCCCTATATTCCGCTTCAGCGGTAGACCTAGCAACAACACTCTGTTTTTTAGACTTCCAAGACACAACAGAATTACCAAGAAATATACTAAATCCAGTTACAGATTTTCTAGATGTTAAACATTTCGCCCAATCAGAATCAACAAACCCTTTCAACACAAAATCATTTTCTCTTTTAAACAAAATCCCTTTCCCAGGAGATTGTTTCAAATACTTAAGCAACCGTAATGCAATTTGCAAATGACATTCTTTAGGCGAATGCATAAACTGGCTTAGAAACTGAACGGCATAACTTATATCCGGTCTAGTAATAGACAGATATATTAGTTTGCCTATCAGTTTCTGAAAACTCGTAACATCTTTCACAGCAGTTTGATTTTGACTCAGTTTATTACTAATAACATGACTTTGCTCTATAGGCGTACTAACCGGTTTAACACCCAAATACCCAAACTCACTAAGCAACTCTAAACAATACTTACGCTGATTCAAACAAATGCCACTATCAACATATAATACTTCAATTCCCAGAAAATACTTCAAGACACCCAAGTCTTTTATCTGAAAATTTTCACTTAAAACAGATTTAATTCTAACAATATCAGCTTCTGAATTACCAGTAACAATGATATCGTCAACATAGACCAGTAAAACAACAAATACAGAACCAGCAGACATAACATACATAGAATGATCACATAAACTCTGAACAAAACCCATTTTAATCAACACATCATTCAACTTCTCATTCCACTTCCTTGGGGCTTGCTTAAGCCCGTATAAAGACTTAACCAACTTACACACACGAGTTTCATTCTCAGGAAAGTAACCAGGTGGAAGTTTCATATAGACATCTTCCGAAATGGACCCATACAAAAATGCATTGTTTACATCTAACTGATAAATTTGCCAGTTATTTTTAACAGCTAAGCTTAACACACATCTAATGGTTACCATTTTTACAACAGGAGAAAAAGTTTCCCCAAAGTCTAGACCTTCACGTTGGCTAAAACCTTTAGCAACTAATCTGGCCTTAAACCTTTCTATTTCACCATTAGATTTATATTTTACCTTATAAATCCATTTACAACCTATAGCTTTTCTGTCTTTAGGCAAATTAACAAGAACCCAAGTACCATTTTTGTATAATGCTTCCATCTCTTTATTCATGGCCTCTACCCACCTAGGATCCTTAACAGCCTCACTAAAACAAGTTGGCTCAATTGTTTTATTTAAATTTGACACAAAGCACATGTTTTCAACAGACAAATTAGCGTAATTAACACATTTTTCTATGCCATACTTAACCCTCCCTTCAACAACATATTCATCAAACTTTTTTGGCATAGAAACATTTCTAGAAGAACGTCTAACAGACTGAGTGCCCTCAGACTGGTTGGTGTCATCATTTGACCCAGAAGCGTCCTCTGCCCTACCACTGTTACCTAATCTACTACTGCCAACCTGTTCCACCGGTTGACTAGACTCAAACCCGGATACAGGGGCTGATGTAGAGGGCTGCAGTGGTTGCTGATCATCACTAACTGGATCATGTGCACCACTTGTACCTTCTTCATCATTGGGCGTGTTAGGAACTTCAGATGTTATTATATCAACAAAATTTAAATGATTTAGATTTAATTCAAAGCCTCTTTCTTGATTATCTATTCCTTTAAGTTTAAAAGGGTACACATTTTCATAGAATTTTACATCTCTCGAAAAATAAATTTTTTTACTGTCTAAACTCCAAACTTTATACCCTTTTTTTGTGTTAGAATAACCAAGAAAAACACACTTATCAGCATGAAATGCAAACTTATCAGGTTCATTTAAAACAGTAGTGAAACACAAACATCCAAAGTTCCTTAAATGAGACAAGGAGGGTTTAAAACCAAACATAACCTCAAAAGGACTCTTACTATTCAACACAGAGGAGGGTAACCTATTAATCAGGCATACAGCAGTTAGAATACAATCTGACCAAAACCTCAAAGGAACACCACTTTGGAACATCAAAGCCCTAGCTGTGTTTAAAAGGTGCCTATGTTTCCTTTCCACCACACCATTTTGCTGTGGTGTATAGGAACACGTTGTTTGATGTAAAATTCCATTAGTTTTACAAAATATGTTCATATTGTTGTTTACAAATTCTGTCCCATTATCACTTCGAAACACTTTAATCTTTTTCTTAAACTGTGTTAGAATCAATTCATAAAACCCTTTTAAGTTTTCAAACACTTCAGCTTTACTTGTCATAAAATAACACCAAACAGACCTTGAAAAGTCATCAACAATTGTCAAAAAATACCTAAAACCTTCATAACTTGTGACCTTGTATGGACCCCACAAGTCCAGATGAACAAGATCACCTACACCCTTGGTTTTATGTTCACTTAAAGGAAATGGGACTCTAACTTGTTTGGCCCTGTGACAAATATCACAAGAGCTATGACCATTTGAATTTAAGTTAAGGCACTGTTTCAACACAGCCAAGACCTGATCAGAGGGGTGTCCCAATCTAGTATGCCAAGTAACAGATTTCACAGCACTATTAAAACAAGCATGAGCAGAATTACCATTAATTCCTACAACATACAGCCCACTATCTTGCCTACCACTCATCAGGATTTTCTTTGACTTGGAATCCTGAAGCAAACAACTCTCCTCATTAAACACAACAGACACACAATTATCCTTAGCTAACTTATGTACAGACAACAGATTTACACAATAATCTGGAACATAGAAAACATCTTGTAACACAACATTTTTAGTTAGCTCAAGATTACCAATCTTTAACACTTTAACCTTTGTACCATTTGGATGACTAACAGTAATATTAAACTCAGAGACATCCACAGCATTTATCAAATATTTATCAGACTTAACCATATGTTGACTCGCCCCTGAGTCAACAATCCATTCATGACTATTGTTAAACACATTGGAACTTGAACAACTCACAAAATTAGACACATTAAAGCACTCACCTCCTATATTAGGATTCTGTGACTCTGACTGAGAACTTTCACCAACAAGATTTAACAACTTGGTAATCTGCTCAGAAGTAAATGGCAATCCAGACACAGAAGAAGCAGCAGATTTACCAACAGAAGAATTAGACTTATTATTATTATTATTATTATTAACACTAGTGGAATTAACTCTATTAGAAGAGTTATTATTAGTATTATTGTTATTTCTTCTTCTAAACCCTGATGGATAACCAATAATCTCAAAACATCTGTCTATGGTATGACCTAACATATTGCAGTGAGAACATTTAAGATTGTTAGGTCCTCTTGTTGATCTTTTCTTATTCTCAAAACTTTGGCTAGCCTTAGAGACAAATGACACATTCTGGCTTTTAGATCCATTACTAGAAAGCCTGTGTGAATCTTCTCTAGATACAATAGAGAAGGCCACTTTTACTGAGGGAAATGATTCTCTTGTCAAAATATTAGTTCTCACAGGCTGATACACATCATCAAGCCCCATGAGAAACTGCATTAACTTTATAAGAGCTGAAAAATCATTGTAATCCTTAGCAGCTTGACAAGAACATGAAGGCAGTTGAAGCATTGCATCAAACTGCTTCCACATTGTTGTCAACCTGTTATAATATTCTGCAACAGTACTACCATTTTGTGAAATACAGTTTATTTTTTTTATACAAATCATAGACAACTGAACCATCAATCTTATCAAAGGATTCTTTTAAATCAGTCTAAACTTCAGAAGCTAGTTTAGAAAAAACTTGACCAAGAAACAATTCTTCTGAAATAGAATTTAATAACCAAGTAAGCACTACAGAATTGCATCTATCCCATTAGGCTGCCAAAATTTCATCATCTTTAGATTTTTCAACCTTACCATCTATAAATCCATACTTGTTTTTAGCTTCTAAAGCCAATTTCATGGCACTAGACCACACAACATAATTCTCAGTTCCTTTGAGTTTAATACTAACAATAGTTAAACTACTGGAGTCACTAGGATGTAAGTACAATGGATCTCCTATATCCAATTTACTAATCAACGTCTGAGAAGTACTAGGAGCAGTTTCAGCAGGCATAATGACAAGCAACAATTAGACACCAAATATACAAACAGACAACAACAGGTTATCAACAGAAAACACACAAAGAACCAAACAACCAAAGACAAAGGCGAAACTGAGTCAGGGACCAGATTCCAGGTTCATCACTCAAGGTGCCTGGACAAGCCTTTACTCAGGAGCCGAACCCTAATAGAAAAACAAAAGCTAACAATAACCAACCAAAAAAAGACAAAACAAACAATACAAATATGTGCCGGTCCTCACTACCCCGACTTCAACTATCCAACAACAGAAAAAAGATAGGATAGAACGATCTTACAGAGGGTGCAATTCCTTGAATATATATCAGATTCGTAGTTTTCAAGAACTACTAAACCTGATGTCCAGAAGACCAAGTGTCACACAGGTTAGTTTGCCCTAAAACCTTCAAGGGTTTTAGAGACCAACGCAGTATGAACACCAGCAGCAAACGAACCCTCACACAACCCAAGAAACCCTAAGATAGGGTTTCAGTAAACAGATCTGAACTAATATGCCCAAGATCAAGCCGATCCAAACCCTAGAACACCAGGGAATAACCTAAACACAAACAACAAAAAGAATCAGAATCGAACAGCGGAAATAACAGATCAGGAGCGATGAAGCTCTGATACCATGTAAAAATGGTATAAACAGGTTTATGCAAGAACAATCGACAACAATAACACCAGAAATAGTGATAAAACAGTGACATAAAACTTTTATTATTTACCAACCCAGAAAAACACCCAACCACCCTTGATCTTACAAAATGTAAGATCGAAGAACAATACAAGAACAATAGATCAACTGATGATAAATCAGTTGATCATATGAAACGATACAACCAAAACAGATGAAGATCCACAGGATCTAACTATACAACAAACAACTAAAACAAGATCAACAGCAGATCTTCAACAAGCTCCAGATCTTCAACACGAATCCAGAGAAATGAACGAACAGGAAAGTGAGATGTGAGAGAGTGAACAGAATGATCTGGAAACCCTAGATCACCAACAACCTTCCTTTTATATGAAGAAAATATCAAAGTTTCACTTTAGCCCTCAGCTTATGAAACATGATAACCGGAGCCCCTTGAAAGTTCCCAAAAGCCCCTAACAAACTCATGAAATACACTTTTGGCACACAATCAGTTGCAACCAAAAATATCTCCAACAGTAACAGATCAACCACTTTATACCGGCCCAACTTATATGAGCCCAACAACTAAAGACTAACACTGAATGAATTATAAGAAGTGGACGACTTATAATAAGCCCAATATAATTTAACATGGATAATGGTGGCATTAATGGAGATATGTAGAAAGATTACATAAAATATGGAAAAACATGTAAGAAGTGCTTTGCAGCACGTATGGTTATTTTCTATTTTAAATTTTTTGAGAATAATTTCAGTTTTAAAATTAAATTTTTCCATTCTAAAATCCAAGCAAGTATTTAGCTTTATAGTTCCATTCTAATAAATTACACTGCTTTTATGTTTAGTAAATAGTTAACCAGCGACGAAGCACTCTCTCTTTCACCTCACCCCTCTCCCCTCCATATCAGCGTATCCGGGGTTCGGACTCTATTGCGAATGCTCTTAAGCGGCGAATGCTCTTAAGCTGATGTTTCATTAAACAAAAAACACCCGATTTTGTATCAAAAGGAACAAGTATCGAACTAGACAGTTACAAATCAGACTAGACCAATAAACGAAATTTTGCTATAACCGTTACCGGACTTAATTCGATTCCATACTATATCCTTCCCATTCGGCATCATCGTTTGCCTTAAGGTTTGCAAATTCTTATGATTCTTTACTTCTAGTAATTGTTAACTTGATTCTAGCATTTGTACCAAAATGGAAATGTTGACGTTACACGATGAAACAAGTAAGTTTATACATCAAGTCGGGTTGATCCGTCAATATTTCCTATCGTTAGTTTTTAATAAACAGTTTACATATATTAAATACAACTCCATAACCTGATTAAACCCATGTATGAACTTGAATTTTGATATTTACAATCACAAAGTTAAAAAAAACCTCTGTTTCTATTCAAAGATTCACATGTTAAGCCTGGCAATCATCTCTTCCACCATTCCAACTTCAATTCCCCTCATTTCACCTCTATCAATCTCACCCATAACCTGTTCCAAAACCACATTCTTCGATCTTTCACTTCTGAAATCGCTCGAACAATCCCTCAAAAGCCGAAGCAGTGATTTCGCACTTGCTTTAGCGCGTTTGGTCCCATCGATGCTAACCTGCATTAACCCCGGGATTGCTCCTTCTCTTAAGATCATCCCTCTATATGTTTCTCTACTACTTTCACATATCATCAACAACATCCCCACCGCGTATTCTTTACAATGCTTTGAACCTTCTTCTACGGTCTCCACAAGTGCCCGAATCCCAAATGTGGTCGACGCAATCTCTTGCAGGGCGATTTCCGATGAAGAAACTATGTTTTCGAGCAACCCCATTGATTTTTCGACTAGTTTTGATGACTTTTCGGACTGGTTTACGAGGTGGATTAAGGAAGAAGATGCGCATGATAAAAGAATGTTGGGAATCCATTGTGATAGGTTATGGAGAGTGACTATGATGTCAAGTTTTGCTTGGGTACTATTGTTTTCATGAAGGGTTTGAATTAGGATTTCAATGGCACCACAAGCAGCCATTGATGATTTGTTTGCTGAGCATGATGATAAGATTAGAAGAGCTGCTATTACATGATCAATCAATGGATGGATTTGTGATTGAACTAGGTTTAAAAGTTGAGGAATCGCTCCAGCTTTCGCAATCCTGATCTTGTTTCTGTAAAATCAACACAGAAAGAATCAGGTTGGTATATTCATTGAGCCAGAAAGTGTATGCAAGGTGACAGGGCTGTTCAAAAAGCTTGCAGCTCAGAGGCTCGCTCGAAAAATGTTCGTTTGTAAATAACCCAAGCCCAATCGAAGCAAGCTAGCTCATTGGCTTGGCTAGCCAAAATTTTAATATATATAAGTTATAAATTCTATAGTTTATAAAAAGCGGTATTATGTGTATGTTAAAAATATTTTTTTTGTTATTGTTAATACTGTATTAATATTAGTGTGTAAAAATATGTTTCTTTTTTGTTTCTATTTATATGTGTAAAAATATAAAATTTAAACCTTTTATGGTTTGACGAGCCACAAGCTGCCTCGAGCCTTTTATAAGCCGAGTTTGATCTCAACATTTAAATTTGTTACGATAAACGAGTCACAAGCCGGCTCGGTTTGTAAACAAGCAGGGCCCTAGTCCAACCTGGCTCGGCTCATTTACAACCCTAGGGTTGATATGGTAAACAAAACGAACCTTTCGCTGCCATAGGCAAGACTGAGGAGAGCGAAAATGGCGGATTCTAGCGATTTGAAATCTGGAGGAGCATGAAGCATGGATACAATAGCAGGAATGGCTCCATTTTCAGCCAGTTTTTGTCTCTGCTTATTGGTTAAATGAGTAACGGCCTCCGCGGCTGCAGCCTTGGCTTCATGATCGCCGAACAAAAGCGCTTCAACCACCTGCACTTCCGCCATCGAATCCGGTATGTTATTAAATTCCTAATGCAAATGAAGCAATTTATAGGTGATTAGTTTGCCTTGAATCTTTGATAGTTGATATTGCAAGTAGATTACTTGATGCTCTTTTGAGAGTAAATTTGGATGAGAAGCAAAGTGTACTATTTATTCTCTAGGGACCAACAGCTTTTTCCGGTGACTGTTTGGAGTTGGGGATTGGGATCTTTAAGTTTTATAACTTTCCTGCAATATTAAAAACAATCACCCATGTGTATTGTGCACAATCTTTCTTCACTTGCCATTTTTTATTTAATATTATCTTTTCCAAATCTAGTTATATAAGTATATGTTATTACATAAGATGATCCTGTAAAAAGTGCTCAAAAGTGTGAGAAGTGTATTATAACACTATATATAATACTATATAACACTATATAAACACCGTATAACAATATGTAACACCATATAATACCATATAACACTGTGTAACACTATATATCATTATATAACAAATATAACACTATAGGTTGTCTGATAGCATGTCTATGATAGATGTATAGTGTTATATTTGTTATATAATGATATATAGTGTTACATAGTGTTATATGGTGTTATATAGTATTATATATAGTGTTATAATACACTTCTCACACTCTAGGCCATTTTTACACTATCCTTACCCTGTTATTACATTCTAGCTAAAAGTGCACACAAGTACGAAACAATCATATAACATTACTCAAATAATAGATCTTGATAAATGTGAGATAGGTAGAAAGTTAATAAAATTTAGTTCAAATGCTTATAATCTTTTAGGTTGTTTCATTAGGAAAATATATATTAGTATTTAGTATTTAATAATATAGGTTCATTTTGAAAGTTGGATAGAAAAGTGCCATATGCAAGTTTTGTCCTGTTTATGTTTTATATTTATGTTAAAAGTTCTATTTTTAATTTTGTAATTTAAAGTATTACAAATAAAAAGATATTTAATTTAAAGTAAAAGGGTTTCTATTGTGATTACTTAACCTTATCCAAAGTTTAGATCTAGGTTTAAGATGCTTATCTTTGTATTTTGGTAATGGTAGTATAACTTCTTTTATATTTGAGAGAGTTCACACCAAGGTTTTCAAAAGTTTATACATTATGTGCAATAAATATTGAAAAAAATGAAACATGTTACCTTAGTGGTTTTGACTAACTAATATGGTATCAAATCATGCCTAGACCTAGATTCTAATCTAGTTTTTAAAATGGTTATTATGTTTCACCTACCACCATAAGGCTAAGGGGGTGTGCGGTTCGGGGGAGGAAGGGAAGTCCCATGTGGCATCGGCGCCGAAGGGGAACATCACCCCCACCCATTCGGCTTGGTGAATTCAGGGGCTTTTTCCCCATCTCCTTGAACAAACATGTTTCTATCTCTCTCTTGTTTCTCCCCATATCTCTCTCGATTTATGGAAGGGGATGAAGGGGAACCATCCCCCTTGATAGGGATGGAGGGGAAGGTGGTGAGGTAAAGGTGATCTGGAGGATAGAGGAAGGGGGAGCACACCCCTTAGCCTAACATGTCCAACCCCATGAAAACCGTCTTACGCTCCAAAAATCCGACATTCAAGCTATGTCAATCCATATACTATTAGTGTCGTTTTGACACTTAATTAACAAAACAAAACAAAACTGGTTGATTCACCATTGTCAATGCTTGTTGGTGTTTGTAGTGACTACCCAATCTAAAACTCTATCTCTTAAACCTAAGCAAAATTTTCAAGCTTCTCCTGTTTCAAAATCTTAGAGCATTCACATCCAACCCCCTAAAATTATACATACATTCCACTAAAAAACAACTCCTATATCAATATATTTCAACTAAAAACAAATACTTTTTCTCTCACCTTTTCAATTAAATAGTATTTTTATATCTTTATCATTACAGTTTTCTCTCTCCTTCACTCATAACCACTTTCAATATATATTAAAAAATTATAGTGGGTGAACAGTGTCCCCCCAAATACACAGATGAACAGTAACATTTTCTCTCTCCTCCACTCACAACCACTTTTTATACTTTTTATATTTTAAAAACACTACACTGAGAATATGATGCCTTGAATGTGAATGATCTTATATCCACCCTCTACAATCTACATGATCCTAACCAAAAGGAGACCATGAAAGATTGACATCAAACATGCATGAGTGCTCTTGTAAACAATAATAATTTGGTTCTTGTGAGATTATACCTAATATAAACAATAATAATTTGGTTCTTGTGAGATTATACCTGATAATATGATACTAGTATGATCCTATAAAACATACTAAAAAATGAGAAATGTATAACATGTTCGTACTCCTTTTTAAGATAATTGATATAACTTGATAATTAGATTATTTCCTAGAAGTCAAGCTAGGGGCCGATAGGAAAAAAAAAAGTGTGAGGCAATCTAACGGCTATAGATTCATCACCACCATTAAAATAGTGTACCACTAGATACACATATATAATAATATGTAGACACACTTTCACATACAAGGTGTTTGGGGGAGCACATGAGTATCTATCCAAACCCTCATTATTCTCGGTGTGATCTCTGACTATTGTAAATGGCTCCAATATTCATGGGGCACCCTTTTTCTCTTTAATTTATGACGTACGGCTTCTTTCTTTCTCTTATTCAATGACCTATACTATGTTGGTTTTTTTTAACGGCTAATTTCTTTAATCACCTGCCGTTTGTGAGACATGAATCTAAGACCATCTCTTATCAACCTAGGTGTTTTACTCGATTAGCCAATATCGTTATGTATTACTTGATTAATTCTATGTTTGTTATACCTAACTATACGAGTAGGCATTTAACGAATTAAATGTTTAGTGAACCGTTCGATAGAAAGTTCGTTTATGCAAAAATGAGCGGACTTTTTGGTTCATTTAATTAATTGAAGGAACATAAAAACTTGCCCTTTTCATTTATCTATGCATGTGAAAACGGCTTTGGCCCTCACTTCCAACGGCCAATAAATTCTAAAAAAGTTATATTTAGATAATTTGGGCTTTATAACCTAGAATTACGCATACACAAATCATATAGATTGGGCCTCTTAAAGCTTGAGATGGCCCTAATACGTTAGGCCCCTCTTAGCCTATTTTATCGTACTAAGATTAACTACTAGTGAAAAAAAAAAAAGCAAAGATCACAAAATTCTAACATTTTCGGTCTGGTTTGGTTGCGGTTTAAACCAAAAAACCACCCAAGCAACCGTATCGGGTTCTACTAAGAGGGACATGTCCAATAATTTTTTGTATTATCAAAAACATATGTTTAGCACACCCCACTAATATAATACATATTTTCCGTTTGCCGTTATACGGCGGTAATATTCTCTTACGCAATTCCAGTTGCAAGTGAAAGGGATCGGATTCAATGCACCCCACCCATATAAAGACCTATTTCGGCCTTTTCCCTTTCTTTATGGAATTAAGTGAAGTTGAGGCATTCTTTATTCCAATTTGGGTGAAATATCTGCCATTTGTTTGTTCACGTACCTACTTTGGCTAATATTTAAATCAATCTTCAGTTTTAAGATTCATATTTTAAATATATGATTCATATATATTTTTTTTAACTTTTTTCTTCTTGCATACACTTTAAGGGAACATGACGGAGATTGAAATAAAACAAGGGTTTTAGATTGCACTTTCTTAAAGTTCCTCTATTGTAAAAGAAAAGAAAAAATGTAAATATTTAGCGTTTTCGGTAACGGTACGGTACCGGTTTTTACCTTCAAATACTGGTCCGTACTAGGGGTGTTCATTGAATCGAATAACGAATTTTCGAATTAACCGAATCGAATTTTTTTGAATTTGTATTTTTTTTACCTGAATTCGTATTCCATTCGATTAGTATTTGAAACTCGAATTGGAACTGAATTCAAATAAATTTGATTTAGTTCAAATTCACCCTAAAAATAATTTATTTTACTTTCGTTTTAAAACTACAACAAACTAGTTATATTTAACATAAAATATAATAATCTGCAAAATTAATCAACTATCAATATGTCAAAACACAAAAAAATTAGAAAATAGGTGGTTACTGATAGCGATCTGAATAAGGTAAAAATTTAGAAATAAGTAATATGGGCTATTTGTTATTAGGTTTGGTAAGGATATGAATAATTAACTTATTAAGTTATGAATGTAATTCATACTTTGGCCCAAATTTAGAAGTTATACGTGTGTGTATATTTAAAAATATATATGTATATTCAATTCGAATCGAATCGAAAATCATAAATTCGTATTCCATTCAAATTCGATTACTGGACTCGAATTCAAATCGAATTTTGAACACTTCTAGTCCGTACTAGTACCGAACCGTACCGTACCGTACTGTGTATTTTCGGTACCAATACCCATTTTTTGGGATTTTCGGTACCTGTTGGTACCAAACTCATCCCTAATCCAAACAATTATCTAATCCCTCAAAAAAACCAAAAACCGAATTCGTTTTTGGTCCGGGCCAGATGTATTTATATATCTCATAGATAGCTTTGAGAACTCGTTCTAATAAACTCAACCAACCAAGGGCGAAGGTTAGTTGTTGCCCGGGGGTGCACCCGCCCACCCCAATGTTTCGGTTAGAAGTGTATAGGTTCCGATTTTTCGTCCGAAAATTTAAAAAATTGTATAGGATCGCCTCCTCCCAATTATTTTTTCTAAATATTTATACAATATATAAATTAAAGTAAAGTTTGTTACCACTTTGTATATCCTAAATATTTATACAATATATAAATTAAAGCAAAGTTTGTTACCACTTTGTATATAAGTGATGGGTAGTTTTGTAAATATATTTTAACTCTTATTTGTTTAACCCTAAATTACCTACCACACAATAAACTTAATCGCAAGTTTTTATGTGTAAGAATGAGTCCTTTGAATGAATGAAATTTTTTAGTTTTATTTGGAACTATTATTATTTGACCTGACCCAAATAAATTGCCGACCTAACCCGAAACATAACGATAGAAAAAAAAATTGGGTTCCATCACTTTACGCCCCCTCGAAACTTTTGGTCAAGCTCCGCCACTGCAACCAACGTATATTAGCACATAAATAGAGCTTCAAAAAGCTCGATAAGTTGTGATTTTATACACTTAGGCAATGTGTACTGGGGCGCGAGAAGGGGCCATAGCGCCATTATGGCGCCGCGAACACCGCCCCCCCGGCGCCATGTTTGAAATTTTTTGGCCAGCGCGAACATTATAGCGGCGTGATGAACAATTGAAGTTTGATTCTTTTTTTTTTTTTTGTATTTTCTGTTTTGTTGCAGGTTTCATAGAAGGGGGGTGGGGCTTGCAGGTATACGAAGAAGAAGAAGAAGGAAGACAAGAAAAAAAGAAAGATTTTTAGGGTTTTTTTTATGGGCTTTGGGCTGGGCTGGGCTAACTCAAAAGATATTATGGTTTTTTTTATTTATTTATTTTCAGTTTTTTAATTTATTTTTCTGTTTTTGTTTTGTTTTTTATTATTTTCTGTTTTTTATTTTTTTTCTGTTTTTTTATTATTTTCTGTTTTTTATTTTTTTCTGTTTTTTATTATTTTCAGTTTTTATTTTTTAAATTTTGAACTAACATTTTATATTGTTTTATTTAATTAAATGAATTTTATTTTTAAAAAAGTTACAAATGAATTAAAAAAATAAAAATTAAAAAATGAGTAATGATTACACAGGGGCTTTATGACTACGGCCTCAAATTGCATAACGCCCCATAAAGCCCCGGGGTGACGTGGCATGCCACATGTCACATAACGCCCCTAAAAGGGCTTTATGACTACACATGCCCTTATACTTGACTCGTTCGATTTCTAACCTCCTTTCTGTAATCGAGCTTGATCATATTTGATCAAATTCAAGTCATTTGGTACATAATCATTAAGGCAAAAATCAAGGGAAACATATTTTGGCAAATTAAAGTGTAGAATCAATAGAACTAACCTTTGAACTGTGACACCAACAAGAAGAAGAATGCAGGTGATGATTATGCTTGTTAGAACCCACCCAGTGAAGATATGAGTGAAAACAAACACTAAAAATTAAGCTTTGACTAATGTGTGATGCGTACACGCTTTCAATAAATAGTAGACCCAAGAAACAAACAAACATATCCAATGCAATCTCATGATTCCTTTTGACCAACTTTTGCACCATGCAAATCTGTCTCGTGATTTCTCTCACCAAAAACAAACATGATCGAATCAAAATCCGTTTAGTGAATCAAATATGAAAATCAATCTTCATATGGTGATATAAAGTTGGTTCGTCCAACAGGTTACGTTCATCTTTAAGGATTCGCTTAATTTACCAACGATGACAATACTTATAAAGGATAGATACAAGAATCAGACCGTGATATTCCCTTGTGAATAAAAATAGTATTTTTTTTTAATGACAACGCTTATGCACTCATAAATCTACTCCTTTGCTTGGGACTGATTCCAGGACCTTCCGGCTCTCACTAACAGACAAGAATCTCTATCAAGTGAGCTAGCCTAACATTGGTGAAGAAAACTAGTATTTATAATGCTTATTTCACACAACATATATAATAAATTTGCAAGGCCAGTTTTCCAAATAAATCAATTTTTTGTCACGTAGGACTTTTCGAAATCTTCTTTTTTTTTGTTGTAAAATTTATAGGTTGTTGCTAGCCATTGGGGGCAACGAGCAATGCTTTAAAAATCGGTTCAAATCGGCCGGTTGTACCGGTTGAACTGTCCGGTAGAACTGGTTAAACCGCCATGTACACCCGGTTGAACCGTCCGATACATCCGGTTAAACCGTTTCTGAGCCAAATCCGGTACATTATAAAAACCGGATTTTAAAACATTGGCAACGAGTATAATCACAAGCCAATCAATTAACGCCACGGCGACGTGGAAAACCTCCTGCCTCCAACACCACACCATTGACGGGCCGGTGTATACGGCGTGGAAAGACAACAATGCCGGTTTTCTACGTTCACACCATGTAGTCTTATAAGAGCACCTACAATAGTGGTCAACAAACGTGGCTATGTAAGCACATGTCCATCTAACTTGGGCTCTACCACTCTTACAGTCGAAATCGGCTCCAAAAACACGCTCTCTCTTTCCTCCCTCTCTCACATAATCTGTTTTCAGACACTCTTGCACAAGAACATCCATCCTCACACTCTTATCCGTATTATCCACTCTCTCTTAAAAAAAACCGTTCAAAACCGTTCTTTTGTGGACGCTCTAAATAGAATTTGACCAAACTTGAGGAAATAGAAGTAGATAAATTTCTATGACCTAAACTGAGGGGGTGTTTGGTGTTGCGTTTTCAAAATAAATTTTGCGTTTTTAAAACCGCGTTTTGAAAAAGCATGTAGGTACATGCTTCACCAAAACTGCGTTTTAGAGGTAGATAATCACTTTTTCATCCAAACACTTTTTAAGATTATTTATGTTTTACAAACGCAATAATCAAATAATCACTTCAAAACGTAATCCCAAACACCCTCTGTGTAACACCCCGTGTTTTCGAATGTCAAAGTCAAAGTCCAAGTCAACTTTGACTTTCTTTGACTATAGATAGTCTATTTTCAATTTTATTTGTATTATGTGGAGTAAGTGTTGTAATCAGAAGAATCGAAGTAATCGAATGTTTTATCGACGCAAACCGATTTACGACTGCATATAGTAGGAAGTAACAATGCGATAATGTCACACCCCGATTTCCACGTGTTTCACCGGTGGGCCCGGTGGGGGATTACCGTGACGTAGTTGGCAACAATATAGTCAAACCACAATATTTAAATGCACAGCGGAAGCATAAAGATAAATATATTTCAACAATTGAATGTAATATCCAAGTATCACAATCGTCGAAATATAATCCACAGGGGATCAAAATAAGATAGAAAAATAATTCTTCAACAGATATTGGCATCCCAAGCTTGCGAGACTCTAACGATGCTAAGGAGTGGCCAGCCTATTACGAGTAGAACCTGCATTAATCTTTTTGGGGAAAATACGTCAGTTTACACTGGTAAATACATTCAACCGACACTTTTGTAAAATGTTTTAATAAAATTGATTTGAATGCACAAGGCACAAACTCTTTATAACTTGGGATAATTTGTCAATTAAATCTTGTAAAAGGATTACATGTTCACTATGCGTTCGGTCGCCCGGGTCGTGCCGGGTTTAAGGTTAATAGACACACCACATAGCATAAAACCGTGGTGGGAAAACCAACGGCTATACCTTTATAATTAAGGACACATTGACGGGTGTACGCCTACACCCGCGTGTCTAGGTCGTGGCCATTTCGTAAAATGCTGCCAAGGATATCCGGGACATGGTTATTAAGCTCCCAAAGGCGTAAAGCCAACAAAACGTATTTAAACAGGCCGATTAAATTATTCAATTAACCACCATATGATGGAAGATTTAATGCCCGAACAAGCGGTAATTTATATACCGTAACCCAAGCCCGTATAGGGAAAATAAGTTAAAAGTATTTACCTGAGCAAGTAATAATCCTTAATAAACAAATGCAAGTTTCTTTTACTGGTCTCCTATTCTGGAACGAAGGTTTAAACAACCTATTAGAATCCTAACTGGTCTTTAAATTAGCCTTAGCTTAGACCGGTAAGTTTCAAAGGATAATTACGGTTTAATCGCATGAAAGGCGAAAACCGGGAATATAATGTGATTCGGACCCAACAAGTTTGAAGACTTGTTTTATATGGGTAATATAACCACACTCTAGATTTTGAGGTCAAAACAATAGGGTTTGACCCGTTTCGGCTAGTTTATGTAAATTAGTTACATAAACCGAACCGTGCGCGCAAAAGGCGTAACGGGTAACCGTAAGGGTCCTACACAAGTTTCCTAAGTCAATATGCTTTAAAGAGGTTGTGGTATCAGTAGGATACCTTCCATAATGCCCGTAACGAGTTTAAATCCATTACATGCCCCGTAGGGGTATTTCAGTCATTTTAAAGATTATAAAAGAGGTTTCTGAGTTCTACAGGAAATCTGAGTTTTCCGAACAGTTTATAAAGTCCAAAATACTCTATTTATTATTTAAAATCAGTAGCAACTGGAATCGGGTCAAAATACTTTGTAGAACTCAAGTTATGTCCAAAAAGGGTATATTCGGTTTTACTGAACCGATGCCATAACCGCATGTTATGAGCAGGTTGAAAATGATTAAAAATCTTTAAAAATCCCAAAATATTATTTTACATCAGTGTGTAAAAGGTTTTGTGTCGAAAATTGGGTTTAGATAGGCTTTACGCTAAATGCGCCGTTTAATTACTAAAGTTTCCGTAATTGCGCTATTTAGCATAACTCCTATTCTAGACCTTGGATTGACGTGAAATTTTAGGGACATGCTTAGAAATCAGTAACTAAGGTTATTGTCCTTTCACATATCCAAAATTCTTGTTTAAAAGTAAAAAGGGCGTTACGGTCAACTTTTAAGCATTTAACGGAAATGTGCTAAAGACTCGGACAAACAACGAACCGGTCACAGAGGGTTATACCATCATGTAACCTGGTCCTAAGAGAGTCCTAAGGCATATCTAAATCATACCATAACGGGTCAGAGCTGAAGTCAAAGCAAAAGTCAAAGTTTTGCGACTTTCGGCTCCGAACCGGGTCAAAACAGTAAATGGTCGGATCAAACAAGCTTAGACTAGTTAATATACTTATTATCATGTTATATGAGTGTTAAAACATGTTACATGCCATCTACATTACTGATTATGCATAAAATCGCAAAATAGCATTCTGTTGACTTTTTCTAAGCAAGTTTGACTCGACATTCGGACTAGTTAGAGTGGGAATCAGAGGGTGCCCTTTTAGGGGTTTAAAGCCCACATGATTACCAACATATAACTACCTTTGATTCGACAAACCACTGGACCATTCGTGATTTATCGTAAAGTCAATCGTTAATTACGACGGATTGACTTTTAAGCTAAAACTATGTAAAAACTAAACCATAAAGGGTTAGGCATACTTACAGAAGCTTGGTGCACGACCAGAGATGATAGTAGAATGTTCTTGAGCTCCAGAAGTGATCAAGAAAGCAGGTTTGAGGTGTGGTTACAATGTGCACAACTCATGGCCTTTTATAGTGAACTTTGGAGCATTAGATCATGACAACAAGGCCTATAATTGATCATGGATGTTCAACAACTGTCCCTGAGTGTTAGGGGACGTGTAGGGGGCGCCCATGCTGCCATAATTGCATCCAAGGTCGTTTAAAATAGCAAACAGTGAACCTGTGTACGTTTTCTGCATCTGGGGCCTTGACGCAGCCCGCGTTAAGGATCAGGCTACCCTTACGCGGGTCGCCTGAATCCTAATGTCAGGCAATGAATCTGCACAGCCCGCGTAAGCTTCCTTGTTTCATCGACGCGGCCTGCCTGAGGCTTGATTTCCAAGATTTTCAAATCTTTTGCCATTATTGCCTTGGCCTTTCGGTTTCGAAAGGGTAACTTTGCGTTTTGGGCCTCGTTTATTTACGAATAAGGGTCTCGTGACTTGTACCCGCGCCGTTAAGTCCCCGGTTAGTTTAATTACTATCCGAAAAGCCCTAACTTTCATTGTTGACACTTCTAACCCCTCGCATACGAAATTGATCATAACTTTCTCGTTTTAAAACGGAACTTCGCGAAATTTATATCGTATATTCTAGTGAGCGTAATTTACTGTTACAAAGCCTCGGGTATGTTAAAGGGTCACTCAGAGGTATAACTTAAACATGTTGACACAATTAACCCCTGTAGTTTGTAATCTCTCACTTTCTTCCGTATTTCGTTCCGTACGATCCATGATTTATTTGTTTGAAGGTACGAGCATCATTTAGGGTTACTGTACAGTATATTTATCCCTCGTTGACATTTTTAACCCTCGAATTTACATACTTTCAATGTTTGTCAACTTTAGTCCTTTATTTAGTATTTAACACCACGTGTAACTTAAGACACGTGTTAATATTTTATTGGACGCAAAATTTCGAGGTGTTACATCCTCACCCCCTTAAAAGAAATCTTGACCTCGAGATTTATTGGAATAGATGAGGGTACTTCTCCTTCATCGTGGACTCTACCTCCCACGTGTATTCGGGACCTCTACGGGCATCCCATTTCACCTTCACAATCGGTATATATTTCCTGCGAAGTTTCTTAACCTGTCGATCCTCGATCGACACAGGTTTCTCAACGAATTTTAAGCTCTCGTCGATGTGTACATCTGTATGCGGTATAACCAGTGATTCGTCAGCGAAACACTTCTTCAGGTTACAGATGTGGAACACATTGTGGATACCACTGAGCTCTTCCGGTAAGTTTAATTTGTAGGCAACCGATCCGACACGTTCGATTACCTCGAAAGGTCCAATATATCTCGGGCTTAGCTTGCCTTTCTTACCGAATCGCATCACTCCCTTCCAGGGTGATACCTTAAGTAACACCTTATCGCCTACTTCGAAATTGAAAGGCTTACGCTTCAAATCTGCGTAGCTCTTCTGCCTGTCTCGGGCAGCTTTCAATCGCTCGCGAATTTGGACAATCTTGTCCGTTGTTTCGAATATTATATCAGGTCCTGTCATCTGGACATCTCCAACTTCTGCCCAACAAACGGGCGTTCTACATTTTCTACCATATAAAGCTTCAAAAGGTGCAGCCGTAATGCTGGAATGGTAGCTGTTGTTATAGGAGAATTCGACTAATGGTAGGTGGTTATCCCAACTGCCACCTAAGTCGATTGCACATGCACGAAGCATGTCTTCTAACGTTTGGATTGTACGCTCACTCTGTCCATCTGTCTGAGGGTGGTAAGCCGTACTGAAATTCAAACGTGAACCCAAAGATTGCTGGAAGCTTCTCCAAAAGTGTGACGTGTATCTGGGATCTCTATCGGAGATGATAGACACAGGCACGCCATGAAGGGCTACAATCTTGTCTACAAACAACTGGGCTAATTTATCGGAGCTATGAGTCTCCTTTATGGGTAGGAAATGCGCTGACTTGGTCAGTCTATCAACTATTACCCATATTGTATCGTTTCCCTTCTTTGTCTTTGGTAATTTGGTGATGAAATCCATCGTCACCATTTCCCATTTCCACTCGGGAAGTTCAGGCTGTTGTAGCAAGCCTGACGGCTTTTGATGTTCTGCCTTTACTTGCGCACAAGTCAAACATTTCGCTATATAGGTGGCTATAGACTTTTTCAAGCCTATCCACCAGAAATTTGCCTTTAAGTCCTGGTACATCTTATCAGCACCAGGATGAACGGAATATCGGGAACTGTGGGCTTCCTGGAGGATAACGTCACGAAGACCTCCATAAACAGGAACCCATATCCTTCCATTCAATCTCAGAATTCCGTCCTTGCCATAGGATAACTGCTCCTCAGTTACCCCTAGCTTTTCGTTGGGATAGTTAGCTTCTAACACAGCTTCTTTCTGTGCAGCTAACAATCTCTCATTCAGACTGTTCTTGATTTTAATGCTCTTGGCATTGATCCTTATTGGTTTCACTTTTTCTTTCCTGCTCAAGGCATCTGCGACTACGTTGGCCTTGCCTGGATGGTATCTTATTTCACAGTCATAGTCGTTCAGAGTTTCCACCCAACGTCGTTGCCTCATATTCAGATCCTTCTGATTGAACAGATGCTGAAGGCTTTTGTGATCAGAATAGATCACAAATTTAATGCCATAAAGGTAATGCCTCCAAAGCTTTAGTGCAAATACAACGGCACCCAACTCCAAGTCATGGGTGGTGTAGTTCTTTTCATGCACTTTCAATTGTCGCGAAGCATAGGCAATCACTTTGCCCCTCTGCATAAGCACACAACCCATCCCGGTGTGCGATGCATCACAATATACGACGAATTCTTCCATTCCGTCCGGCAATGTCAACACTGGAGCATTGCTCAGCTTTTGTTTGAGGATATCAAAAGCTTCTTGCTGCTTAGAGCCCCAATTAAACTTTATATTCTTCCTAGTTAAGGAAGTGAGGGGCGCAACAATTCTTGAGAAATTTTCGATGAAGCGTCTGTAGTATCCTGCTCGACCTAGGAAACTGCGAATCTCCGTAGGTGTCTTCGGCTCCTGCCAATTCATGACGGCTTCAACTTTAGCGGGATCCACCTGGATACCGCGCTCGCTGACTACATGTCCAAGGAACTGGACTTCTCGTAGCCAAAAGTCACATTTAGAGAACTTGGCATAAAGCTTTTCTTGATGAAGCAGTTTAAGAATACATCGAAGATGCTTCTCGTGGTCAGCTTGACTCTTCGAGTAGATAATAATGTCATCGATGAAGACAATGACAAATTTATCCAAATAAGGTTTGCAAACGCGATTCATGAGGTCCATGAATGCGGCAGGTGCATTGGTGAGCCCAAAAGGCATCACTAGGAACTCGAAATGACAATAACGAGTCCTAAATGCAGTTTTATGCACATCTTCATCCTTGACTTTCAATTGATGGTACCCTGACCTTAGGTCAATCTTGGAAAAGTAGCTCGCTCCTTGCAACTGATCGAACAGATCGTCGATCCTGGGCAAAAGATACCTATTCTTGATCGTAACTTTATTCAGCTCACGGTAATCGATGTATAGACGCATCGAACCATCTTTCTTCTTGACGAACAGGATTGGCGCTCCCCAAGGAGATGAACTTGGTCTAACAAAACCTTTGGCTAGCAGATCATCTAGCTGCGTGCTTAATTCTTTCATTTCCGTGGGTGCCAATCTATAAGGTGCTCTCGCAATAGGTGCGGCTCCTGGAATGATGTCGATACTGAATTCTACTTGCCTGTCTGGTGGCAAACCAGGCAGTTCTTCCGGGAATACTTCAGGATAGTCAGAGATGACTAGGATGTCTTCAATCTTGGGTTTCTCCTCCCCAATAGTCACCTGTGCCATATAAATGACACATCCTTTCTTCAAACATCTGGATGCCTTTAGCATAGATACATGTGCAGGCAATCCATGTCGAGTATCTCCTTGGATGGTAAGTGGTTCTCCAGACGGAGTCTTGATTACCACTTGTTTCTGGTTGCACACGATTTGGGCTTGGTTTTGTGATAACCAATCCATACCCAACACTACGTCGAAACCAGCTAGTTTAAAAGGTAACAGGGATAAAGGAAATGAGTGATTCCTAATGGATATAACACATCCATCTAAAACAGTTGAGACTGTTCCCATAGTCCCATCAGCTAGTTCTACTTCGTATTTTACATTCAAGGTTTTAACAGGCAATTTTAATAACTCGCAGAACTTATCATCTACAAAGGATTTATCTGCTCCAGAATCAAATAACACTCTTGCGAAAACATCGTTAATAAGGAACGTACCGGTTATGACGTTGTCGTTCTGGATAGCCTCTTTAACATCCATCTGAAAGACCCTCGCATTGGTCTTTTTCCCTTCTTCAGCCTTCTTCGCTATCTTCGGGCAGTTAGTCTTGATGTGCCCTTTCTCGTTGCAACTATAGCAAGTTGCATCCTTGAGTTTCTTGCACTCAAGAGTCCTATGCTCAGAGGACTTGCATATCCCACAAGCCTTTGGCTGGGATTTCTTTTCAAATCTGCACCTTCCGAAGTGGTGCTTCTGACAAACTTTGCACAAGGGCTTATCGCCCGACTGTCGATCATTCTTCTTGTTCTCTGACCCCTTCTTGTGGTCACGGTTGCCCCGATGCTTCTTGCTAGACCTCCATGAATCATCATCTTCACGCTTCCTCTTCTCACTATCAGCATTCCTCAACGATCTCTGTCTCGCTGCATCTAGTGTGAGAGACAGAGATATATCTGCCACGGATCTGAAGGTAGCAGGCCTAGAAGCCTTTACGCTAGCTTTTATTTCTGGGGCCAAACCTCCAATGAAGCGCGCGATCCGTTTGGGTTCCGGTGTTACAAGATACGGAACCAATCTCGACAGAGTGTTGAAAGTCGTGAGATAAGCCTGGCAGTCCAGGTTCTTCATGACCAGTGATAGGAAATCAGACTCGATCTTTTCAACCTCGTGCTGAGGGCAGTAATTTTCCTTGATGAGAGCGATAAATTCCTCGCACGTCATGCTATACAAAACAGCCTTCCCAGAGGCTTGAACCAGAGATCTCCACCACGCTAGGGCTTCACCCTTGAATGACTGGGATACAAACTTCACCACATCTCTCTCAGCACAACCACTTATGTCCACAACTGTGTCCATTTCGTCTAACCAGGTCATACAATCCACCGCGCCCTTTTCCCCAGTAAAATCTCGGGGTTTGCAAGAAACGAAATACTTATACGTGCAACCCCTGGCGCGAGGTGCATCATCGACCACTTTCTTCTTAGGGTGGACACTATTCTCATTGGATGAGTGCCTATCGTCATCCTTCTTTGGCTTAGACGGAGTCGAGGGTGGTTTGCTGTGAGATTTAGAGTGGGTTTTTGGCTTTGAGTGTGGTGTAGATAGGGTTCTGCTTCGGGACTCGGTGTATTCTTCGTACTGTCGATCTAAGGCTGCCTTAACAGCGCCGTCTACTAAAGTTTCAGTTCCGCGCCCGTTATATGAATCTGAGCGTTATCATTGTCATCCTCCTTCGAATGACTATAACTCCACTTGGTTCAGCCATTGTAACTCGAATCTGCTACAGAAGATAATGACAAAGTTTTATTTAGGAGTTTATTATGGAATTGTCTTTTATGGCAATTCATTAACCATGGTAAACATATACCATATTTGGTTAATTTGTTACTCACTGTTATTTAGGATTTGAATATAACTTATCCTATTTACAAATAATATAGTTAGTGGCACAAAGCCTAGTCACAAGGACGTTTTATAATGTAAGCCGGGATTACAGAGAATCAAGGCACGAAGGTTTGAACCAAAGTTCTTTTACCTCTTCTGACAGGGAGTCATAAACTACAACTGTCTCTTGTCTTATATGACAATAAGTATGGCCCGTAGGCACTACATCACTAATGAATGTTTTAACCCAATGATTTATAAATCATAAATTTTGGTTTTGGAATCCTTGATGGATTTGTATATAAGAATGACGCGTGTGATTTTAACGAATCACATCTGCCAAGGATGTTAACATGTTTACAGAGGTTAACTGGAATCTGAATCTTTTAACCAGGTCTTACCATTTTGGCCGGGTCTTATAATGACACCAGGCTAGGTTTCACCATTAAGATTCTTTATTTAGCAGGCAGATTAATTTTAAAAAGAAATGATTTTTGATTAATTTCATATAACAATGTATATAATAACAAAAATGAAATTTATAACTTAACATCCCATTAATCATAATAATGATTACACACTGCCCTAAACGGGACTTTTAAATAAATAAGTACCTACGCAGAGGTTTACAGAAAACAAGTCCACGCAGGGACCAAATACATAGATAGATGTCCACACAGGGACTAAAAGATAAGTCCACGCAGGGACTGAAATGCAATTGTCCACGCATGGACTAAACACGATAAATGTCCACGCAGGGACTAAAATACTTAAGACAAATGTCCTCGCAGGGACTTGATTGTAATAGTAAATACTATAGTACATAAAGAGACTAATGATCTCGTTTCTTCCTCCCTTTTAGTAAGTTTGCTAGGCCCTTGAGGAATCCACGATTACTTTTGCGTTCTTGCTCAAAGTCTCGTTCCACTCAGTTTAGACGGTGGAGGATTTCTTCTTGCTCCGGTGGAGAAAAACGTGGCTGCTACGACGGCTGCTGAACCGGAGGTCTAGGAGGTACTGGATACCCATGAGCTGAGTAATCTAGTCCCCGAAGATTTCCATAAGGTCTGTCGGGATGGAGGGCATTGTAATTAGCCGCTACCACGTATGGGTCGGCATCATAATTATAGTTGTAGTGTGTGTGAGTCGGCTGCTCAAACGGGTTGTACGCGGTGGAACCGGCGTACGCTGGTATCGGATTGTCGTAGCCGAATGGTGGCGGAGGTGGTGCAAATGGTGCAGAATTCACCTCTGCAGGGTGGTTCGAAGGTTCACCCAATTGTGGTTCTTCAGGCACTGGCGGAAAGTGACTTGCACTCGAGTGGCGAGGGGTGCTAAAGTGGAATTCCCCTCCTCGGGTAGACATCCGCGCGCCTGATCTCCTACGCCTTGGCGGATCAGGAGGTGCTTGCTGAACTGGTGGCGGTGGAGGCGGTGGCGTAACTGCCACGAAACGCGAATCCTCAGAAGGATCCTGTTGCTGCTGCTCATGAGGCGAGAAGTAGTGAGAAGGTGTGAAGTACCAATCACACTGGTTAAACCTCGCCTGGTAACTGTCGAGACCTTGATAGGGTGTTCCATGAAAGGATGACCCATCAGAGATCTCGATTGGATGATTGGGAGTACCTCTTGCAGGTTCTATGGGATCTGTGTCCTCGTCCATATCTACCGCATTATCTTCGGAGAAATGGTCTTCAGGTCCTAAAGGGTTATAACCTATTGGTTCATGGACATAATCAGCTGGATTAAATCGGCCTTGAAAGAAAGGAGTAGGATCTCCATAGGAACGGTGCGAAGCAGATCGCTGGAGAGGTATAAACGAAGGTTGAGGGTTACTGGGATTGTTCTCCGAATCTGGTCCAAAAGACTGACGGTATGAAGGTGTCGAACTGTGTGAGGTAGACCGTCTTGCAGGTTCAAAGAGGTTCCTTCTACGTCTCTGAGGTTCTTCGCTCCTTGTGCTGGAAGGAGCTCGCATGTTCGAAGGTCCGGCCTCGTGATCATTGTGAGTAGTGATCGGCCCTTTGCCTCTTCCTCCTCTTTTAATTGCTGGTGGCATAATTCCTGCTTTCAAAACTTTTAAATCAACAATATACAATAAAAGACAAACTGGAATAACAATTCGAATTTGTCCTATGTTCTTGTCTAGACTCAAGTATGTGCAATTGGGTCATTGAGATTAAACACATAAGGATAGTGTTTAATTCACTCAACGTTGGCTCTGATACCAACCTGTCACACCCCGATTTCCACGTGTTTCACCGGTGGGCCCGGTGGGGGATTACCGTGACGTAGTTGGCAACAATATAGTCAAACCACAATATTTAAATGCACAGCGGAAGCATAAAGATAAATATATTTCAACAATTGAATGTAATATCCAAGTATCACAATCGTCGAAATATAATCCACAGGGGATCAAAATAAGATTGAAAAATAATTCTTCAACAGATATTGGCATCCCAAGCTTGCGAGACTCTAACGATGCTAAGGAGTGGCCAGCCTATTACGAGTAGAACCTGCATTAATCTTTTTGGGGAAAATACGTCAGTTTACACTGGTAAATACATTCAACCGACACTTTTGTAAAATGTTTTAATAAAATTGATTTGAATGCACAAGGCACAAACTCTTTATAACTTGGGATAATTTATCAATTAAATCTTGTAAAAGGATTATATGTTCACTATGCGTTCGGTCGCCCGGGTCGTGCCGGGTTTAAGGTTAATAGACACACCACATAGCATAAAACTGCGGCGGGAAAACCAACGGCTATACCTTTATAATTAAGGACACATTGACGGGTGTACGCCTACACCCGCGTGTCTAGGTCGTGGCCATTTCGTAAAATGCTGCCAAGGATATCCGGGACATGGTCATTAAGCTCCCAAAGGCGTAAAGCCAACAAAACGTATTTAAATGGGCCGATTAAATTATTCAATTAACCACCATATGATGGAAGATTTAATGCCCGAACAAGCGGTAATTTATATACCGTAACCCAAGCCCGTATAGGGAAAATAAGTTAAAAGTATTTACCTGAGCAAGTAATAATCCTTAATAAACAAATGCAAGTTTCTTTTACTGGTCTCCTATTCTGGAACGAAGGTTTAAACAACCTATTAGAATCCTAACTGGTCTTTAAATTAGCCTTAGCTTAGACCGGTCAGTTTCAAAGGATAATTACGGTTTAATCGCGTGAAAGGCGAAAACCGGGAATGGAATGTGATTCGGACCCAACAAGTTTGAAGACTTGTTTTATATGGGTAATATAACAACACTCTAGATTTTGAGGTCAAAACAATAGGGTTTGACCCGTTTCGGCTAGTTTATGTAAATTAGTTACATAAACCGAACCGTGCGCGCAAAAGGCGTAACGGGTAACCGTAAGGGTCCTACACAAGTTTCCTAAGTCAATATGCTTTAAAGAGGTTGTGGTATCAGTAGGATACCTTCCATAATGCCCGTAACGAGTTTAAAGCCATTACATGCCCCGTAGGGGTATTTCGGTCATTTTAAAGATTATAAAAGAGGTTTCTGAGTTCTACAGGAAATCTGAGTTTTCCGAACAGTTTATGGTCGGATCAAACAGGCTTAGACTAGTTAATATACTTATTATCATGTTATATGAGTGTTAAAACAGGTTACATGCCATCTACATTACTGATTATGCATAAAATCGCAAAATAGCATTTTGTTGACTTTTTCTAAGCAAGTTTGACTCGACATTCGGACTAGTTAGAGTGGGAATCAGAGGGTTCCCTTTTAGGGGTTTAAAGCCCACATGATTACCAACATATAACTACCTTTGATTCGACAAACCACTGGACCATTCGTTATTTATCGTAAAGTCAATCGTTAATTACGACGGATTGACTTTTAAGCTAAAACTATGTAAAAACTAAACCACAAAGGGTTAGGAATATTTACAGAAGCTTGGTGCACGACCAGAGATGATAGAAGAGTGTTCTTGAGCTCCAGAAGTGATCAAGAAAGCAGGTTTGAGGTGTGGTTACAATGTGCACAACTCATGGCCTTTTATAGTGAACTTTGGAGCATAGATCATGACAACAAGGCCTATAATTGATCATGGATGTTCAACAACTGTCCCTGAGTGTTAGGGGACGTGTAGGGGGCGCCCATGCTGCCATAATTGCATCCAAGGTCGTTTAAAATAGCAAACAGTGAACCTGTGTACGTTTTATGCATCTGGGGCCTTGACGCGGCCCGCGTTAAGGATCAGGCTACCCTTACGCAGGTCGCCTGAATCCTAATGTCAGGTAACGAATCTGCACAGCCCGCGCGGCCCGCGTAAGCTTCCTTGTTTCATCGACGTGGCCCGCCTGAGGCTTGATTTCCAAGATTTTCAAATCTTTTGCCATTATTGCCTTGGCCTTTCGGTTTCGAAGGGGTAACTTTGCGTTTTGGGCCTCGTTTATTTACGAATAAGGGTCTCGTGAATTGTACCCGTGCCGTTAAGTCCCGGTTAGTTTAATTACTATGCGAAAGGCCCTAACTTTCATTGTTGACGCTTCTAACCCCTCGCATACGAAATTGATCATAACTTTCTCGTTTTAAAACGGAACTTCGCGAAATTTATATCGTATATTCTAGTGAGCGTAATTTACTGTTACAAAGCCTCGGGTATGTTAAAGGGTCACTCAGAGGTATAACTTAAACATGTTGACACAATTAACCCCTGTAGTTTGTAATCTCTCACTTTCTTCCGTATTTCGTTCCATACGATCCATGATTTATTTGTTTGAAGGAACGAGCATCATTTAGGGTTACTGTACAGTATATTTATCCGTCGTTGACATTTTTAACCCTCGAATTTACATACTTTCAATGTTTGTCAACTTTAGTCCTTTATTTAGTATTTAACACCACGTGTAACTTAAGACACGTGTCAATATTTTATTGGACGCAAAATTTCGAGGTGTTACAGATAAAGTTAACTAATCTATAATCAAACCGATCTAACTATCACCAAACTCGAATCTCGAATTATGCGAACCTTGGTTGTTGTATACGTGTGTGTGCCTTATGTGTTACCTGTGCGTGCTTACTTTATGATTTGTGTGGTGATCAATCGAATCAATCGAAACTCGAATCGAAACTCGAAACTCAAATCGAATACAATCGAAATCGAACTACGACGAATGGTAACGTAGGGATAGGGTGAATCATAGGAGTTTGTATGTTAGATATAGTAGTTGGGACTGAAAGTAATTTGAATAGGGAACTCTATCGTGATCGTCTCGTCTTCAATCGAAATTGAAATATCGAAAATCGTCGCACCGAACACTCGATCCAGGCTGTTGACCGATCAGGCTATCAGCCGATCGAACAGCCCAGCCGATCGGACGGGCTGTCCGATCGAGCAGGCTGTCCGATCGGGATGCCTGGCCGATCGGCCAGCCCTTTCCTCTTTTGGAGCCTATAAATAGGGCTGTCATTGTCATCCTTTCCACTTTTGGAAAGCTCTGACCGACCAGCTCGTGCTCCTCCTCTTTTCCTCAGATTTCTTCCGATTTCGGTAAGTTTCCAACCTAAATCTTGTACTTTCGTGATCAATACACACTCCTACACCTTTCTATCTTTCAAATCTTGACTTCTAACCGTGAAATCATCAAGATCTAAGCATTCTAGGATGATGTCATCATAGTGTTCTTCAAGAACATCATGGTTTGGCCTCAATCCACCATGAATAGCTCGGATCTAACCGATTTCCACATAAACAAGTCAAGATCTACCAAAGATCTAAACATTTACATGGTGTAAAGGATTGAGAGAAGGATTTCCAACTTTCTTTCAACTCTTTTACGCTCAATGCCTTCAAACTGGTAGAAACGAAGCTTGAGCCAACTCACCGATCACTCCAATGGTTGGTGGTTCAAGATTCGGGTTCTATCTACGAGGTTCACCGACTACGGGTTAAAAGTTAAACTGACGATCCGAACCGTTCACCGGCCGGACTTGGGTGATTCCTGTCCGAGCAGGAGAAACAAGTAAGAACGACAGTGTCATAGTTCAACTCGTTGTCAGACTACCTCAACATAACGCCAATTAAGCGGAACAGCCAAGTGTTAGACGAACAGGCCAACCAGGTCAGGATGCTGACCGAACGGTTAGGCTGTTCGAAAGAACAGCCCAACCGATCGGACATGTCAGCCGATCGACCAGGCCAGCCGATCGGCTAGCATGTGGCCCACACCTTGACAAATTCATGAGGAATGGTATTGAACGAAGTAATGACCGATCGAACAACTTAATCGATTGGTTAACATTACTCTTCGGATCATGAGATACTATGCTTCAACACTTAATCGATTTTCAACTCGTTCGACGCATTGGGGTGCCACCCAACCGAACATGCTATCAGAACGAACAGGCTGCTCGATCAGATATGCTGCTCGATCGAGTGACGACCTAATGAGGGCTACTACTGAAGTTCCTAATCGGTCGGATAAGCCGACCGATCGAACAGACCGTTCGATCGATCGACCTGAAAGGTAAGAACACTTCAGTGTTCTCAAATGCTACAACGAAAACTTCAAAAGTTCAAATCCTCACACACAAACACATCAAAGGAAGAAACAATCCACTCGAACAGTCCAACCGATCGAGCCTATCGGCCGATCGGGTAGGCTGTCCGAACGAATTGTCCAGTCGAACGAACAACCCACCCGATCGAACCTGTCGTTCGATCGACTAGGCTGTTCGACCCGTTTACACTTGTTTTCATTCTATGTGTATTCATCATTATGCTATCGAACTGTTCAGGCTAACCCTACTCTCAAGCGCTCCCTTCAATCCATCAACCAATCGCTGTGAGTATACTCGATCCCCTTTTGCTTTTAGCACTTTTGGGTGTTACATACGTTACTTATCAAAATCACTATCGAACACACTACTCAATTATTTGAAAGCTAACCGATTCGCATGTATTACGTGATTGAATGAATGCTTGTTGATTGTGTTTACACGTGGAATGTTGTCTACCTGCCTTAACGACGTAGTACTATAGTTTGGACTCAGCACCCGTTCACACGGGGGTTGTTAAGGACAATTACTTACATGGATTACGGTGGTAATCATGTATTGCGAACCCTCTCGGACGGTCAACCCACAGTCATTGGTATCGATAGATCCATGTCGATAGTTAACATGCTTCGTTTTCCTCTGTGTACGTGCTGGTTATGCGTAAACTATTCGAACTCGATATGTTATATCAAACTTGTATGCTCACCTTTACATTTATGTATTGACTGTATTTTAACGTATGTGACAGGTGTTTAAGATGTTTGCTTGCTAGGAAAGCGAGGCTAGAATAAAGCTCTAGAGCCCCCCAACAAATAGTTGTCTGTCAGGAAAGAGCAACTAGAGCATAGTTGTCTGTAGATCTTGTCAGGCTGGGTCTTTAGGAGTATTTGAACAATATTTACGTTTTGTATTAAATTAAATCTGAGTTGTCGGAACAGAATTACTTGTTTGGATGTTATCTGTAATAATGTATTTGTTTATTCGGGATACGGTATGGGATGTATCTTTAACTGGATTATATAGATAGTTGTTATGGAAACTTCTGAACAATCTGTTTCGCTCAGTGCCATGCCCCAATGATTCCGCCATCGGTTGGGGTGTGACAGACTGGTATCAGAGCCATAACTATAGGGAATTAGGCAAGACACGACCTAGTCCGGGTCGCTGTCTTAGAGACCTAGACTATAGTTAGGAACCAGCAAGACTCATTTAGGTGTTGTAACTAGGTACCCTCGCTAGCACTACACTCAAATTTATGACTAAGGTCGAGCGATTTAGTCAGGAATAGGTGTGAAAGCCGCAAACTCCCGGCTAGATTACTGGACTAATGTCGATTTCATCAATTTACCTATAATCTTCTCGCAATTTTCGAACAACAAACGAGGAGAATTATACCAAATCAGGAGTGAAATCCATATTTTGATGCATAATCTCCTCAAATTTTACTAAAATAAGGAAGAAATTGCTAAGCCAGGGGTGAAACCCGAACCTTGGCAACTTATTCCAACTTTTACTCATCTCACCGAAGCGTAGACGGACTCCAACGACCTAAACTCACCAGTATGACTTAAGGAAAATGTGTTGAATGTCCAAGAATCGAGGCAGGAACGCGATCCCGAAAGTCGAAAAGTGACGGCAAGTCTATTGTGAATAGTCGAATTGCTTTGGGTAGTCAATATCTAGTAGCCGCAGACAATCTATTGCCTCGATTTTTATGTGTTTTATGTGTATTTGCCTGTTTATGTGCTTAATTTTGATGTTCGTTCGATTTTTTGCTATCACTTCGATCAACACGCACGACTCGTATTGCTATCCTACCTCAAAACACTAACAAGTCGTTGCAATTCTAGACGACGCTATAATACGATATACGCTATACTATACTCGGCATACTATACGATTATACGAAACTACTCCACATGCTCTACGAACGACACGCGAGCTTTGAATGATAAGTTTCTGTATTCTGACTACTTCTGTGTTTTAATGTGTATGTGCTTCTGTGTTTATGTGTTTCTGTGCTCTATGTGCCTATGTGCTTCTGTGATTACGTGAATCTGTGGTTATGTGCCTACATGTTTGTGCGATGCATATTTCGACATGTTCCTAAGCTTTAGTAAGTAGTAGACGTGTGAGGTGAGATTCAATTACGTTGTGTTGAGTCCTGTGACGATGCCTGTTGCAAACCATGTCGTCGTCTGGATCCCGACACTATCTAACCCGCCAAGAGAAGAGAGACAAGCGTCTCGCTACTCTCATCGCAAAGAGTGTGGCAAAAGCTGTAAGCGACGCATATGAAAACGCTAGCAACTCGTCTGAAGAGTCGCGAACCAACGCTCCCAAAGATGCCAGCAAGACTGGTTTCAGCTTCAAACAGTTTAAAGCATGCGGACCCAAGGAATTCACCGGAGAAGATGGCCCTATCGCCATGTTTCAATGGTTCGATTCAGTTGAAGTCACTCTGGGCCAAAGCGGTTGTCCTGAGAATCTCCGCACCCTCAATGCTACCGGTGTCTTCCAATCCCGAGCTCTAGACTGGTGGACGGCCGAACGAAACAAGCGCGAAAATGATGCAGCTTATGAGCTGACTTGGGAGGAGTTAAAGGCAATTATGATGGATGAATTTTGCCCTCCCCATGAACGCCAAAAGCTGGAGGACGAGTTTTGGAACATCAAGCAGAAGGATGGAGACAACGCTGCTTTAACTGCACGCTTTAAGCAGCTCAGCATCATCTGTCCCGATCAGGTCAAGACTCCAGACATGGCCATCAAGAAGTATATTCGAGCTCTACCCGATTGTGTAGCTGACTTTGTTCACGCCGCCAACACATCGTCAATTGAGGAGACCTACTTGCTTGCCGCCGAGATCAATGACAAGCGAGTAAAATCTGGTTTCTGGGATAAGCCATCCAAGTCTCTGCACCAAGCCACCGCCGCGTCAACCGTCGACACCACCACTGCTCAACCCTCCAAGTCGTCAAGAAGAAGAAAGAAGCACAACAACAACAGCTCCAGCAACAAGAACTGTGCTGTGACAACAACTGCTGCCCCTCTGCAAGCCGTACCGGCTCAGCACTCACACCACCGACAAGCTCCAGTGATCAATGCGCCGCCAGCTAAGCGCGCTTACACAGGCCCCCACCCGCTCTGCCCGACATGCTCATACCATCATCCGGTGGGAGTCGCCTGTCGTTTCTGCGCTCACTGCAACCTCTACGGCCATTTCACTGCGAACTGCCGCTATGGTCCCCGTCAAGCCCCAGTTCAAGCCGCCGCTCATCAAGCTCTACTTCCAGCCCCTCAAGGCCAACCTGCAGCTCAAGCACCCGCAGTCAATGCTAGAGTCTGCTTTGCATGTGGTGACCCTAACCACTTTGCAAATATGTGCCCGAACCGGGTTGTGAAGCAAGAACCCCAGCAGCAGCAGCAGCCTCAGCAACAACAGCAAGCAGCCCGTGCCAGAACCTTTAATATCAATGCCCGTCAAGCCCAGGCTGACAACAACGTGGTTAATGGTATGTTCCTTGTGAATGGTATTTATGCATCATGTTTGTTTGATACTGGAGCCGATAACTGCTTTGTGTCGTTTGAATTCGAGAAGCTCCTTAGTCGTAAGCGCTCTTATCTCCCCTCGTCTTTCAAAGTCGAAGTCGCTACTGGAAGAACTGTCGCCGTTAACTCTGTTCTTCGTGATTGTACTCTCGAGATCAACAATCACCTCTTTCCAATCGACCTTATTCTTATGCAACTCGGAAGTTTTGACGTCATAGTAGGCATGGACTTTCTTCGCGAAAACCATGCTGAAGTTGTATGCTTCGAAAAGATGATTCGATTCTCACTAGCGAATGGAGATTTATTGTGTGTGTATGGTGAGACAGCTTCGAAAGGTCTTAAACTTATGACATGTGTCCAAGCTGGCAAATATCTCGGCAAGGAATACAACGCTTTCTTGGCCAACATTGTAGTAGCGGAGAAGGAAAAGAAAAAGAAGGTTGAAGTCAAAGACATTCCAGTGGTTCGTGAATTTCCTCAGGTGTTCCCTGATGATCTTCCTGGACTACCGCCAAGTCGTGATATCGACTTTCGTATCGACCTCATTCCTGGAGCTAACCCTGTTGCCAAAGCCCCTTACCGACTCGCGCCATCTGAAATGAGGGAACTCTCGAACCAACTCCAGGAGTTACTTGAAAAAGGCTTTATTCGCCCGAGCACCTCTCCTTGGGGCGCGCCAGTCCTTTTCATCAAAAAGAAGGACGGGTCGTTCAGGATGTGCATTGACTATCGGGAGTTGAATAAGCTGACCATCAAGAACCGTTACCCTTTGCCCCGAATCGATGACTTATTTGATCAGCTGCAAGGTGCCAAGTGTTTCTCGAAGATCGATCTATGTTCAGGCTATCATCAGTTGCGCATACAAGAAGAAGATGTGCCTAAAACAGCCTTTCGCACACGCTACGGCCACTATGAGTTCGTTGTTATGCCTTTTGGTCTAACCAATGCACCCGCGGTTTTTATGGATCTGATGAATCGTGTGTGTAAGCCGTATCTTGACCGTTTCGTCATTATGTTCATCGACGATGTCCTGATTTATTCCAGATCGAAGGCCGAACACGCGCAACATCTACGTTTGGTTCTCGAGTTACTCCAGGGGAACCAACTCTATGCCAAATTCTCCAAGTGCGAATTCTGGTTGGAGGAGGTTCAGTTTCTGGGTCACATCGTGAATAGTCAGGGTATCCATGTCGATCCCGCGAAGATTGAAGCAGTTAAAAGCTGGATTACGCCAAAGAACTCGTCTGAAGTCCGATCATTTCTTGGATTAGCGGGTTATTACCGACGGTTTATCGAAGGATTCTCTAAGATCGCTGTGCCGCTTACCGCTCTTACCTATAAAGACAGGTCTTTTGTTTGGGGAACCGAACAAGAGTCTACTTTTCAAACCCTTAAGCGCAAGCTCTGCAATACTCCCGTTCTCATGTTGCCGGACGGAAACGACGATTTCATTGTCTACTGTGATGATTCTAACCTAGGTCTCGGCTGTGTCCTCATGCAACGAGACAAGGTTATAGCTTACGCATCTCGTCAGCTCAAAATCCACGAGAAGAACTATACAACCCACGATCTCGAGCTAGGCGCAGTTGTTTTTGCATTGAAGATTTTGCGATACTGCCTGTATGGTACTAAGTGTACGATCTTCACCGATCACAGGAGTTTACAACACATCTTCAATCAGAAAGAACTTAACATGCGTCAACGCCGATGGGTAGAACTTCTTAACGACTACGACTGTGAGATTCGTTATCACCCAGGTAAGGCAAATGTTGTTGCCGACGCACTCAGCAGACGGAGTTATTTGCTTAGTATTCGCAATACCCAAGCCCAGCACAACCTCGAAGCTCTTATCCGCGAAGCTCAGCATGCGTGTTTTAACGAACGCACTTTGAAGAAGGAGAGAATCTACCACGATGGAGCTCAGCTTGTAAGCAAAGCAGATGGGATCTTCTATTACCTGGACCGAATCTGGATCCCCAAGCGGACCGATTTGCGAAAGATTATAATGAATGAAGCCCACAAGTCCCGATACTCCGTTCATCCCGGTGCCGATAAAATGTACCAGGACCTTCGTTACAAGTACTGGTGGCTGGGAATGAAACGGGATATCGCTCTCTATGTTGGAGGTTGCCTGACTTGTGCAAGAGTCAAGGCTGAACATCAACGACCTTCTGGCTTACTCGAACAACCTCCAATCCCTATATGGAAGTGGGAGAGTATAGCTATGGATTTCATAACCAAACTTCCGCCCACGCCATCAGGTCACGACAGCATTTGGGTTATAGTAGATCGTCTGACCAAATCAGCCCATTTTCTGCCAATACGGGAAGACTACAAGGTGGAACGACTAGCCCAAATCTACACCGACGAGATCATCTGTAATCATGGTACGCCTCGTGATATCATTTCAGACCGTGTCGCTCGGTTTACTTCGTGACTGTGGGAAACGTTTCAAGCGGCCCTTGGTACGTCGCTTAATTTGAGTACTGCGTTCCATCCTCAAACTGACGGACAGACTGAAAGAACGATCCGTACTCTTGAAGACATGCTCCGCGCGTGTGTTATAGATTTCGGTGGTAGTTGGAACAAACACCTACCGCTAGTCGAATTCTCGTACAACAACAGTTATCATGCCAGCATACAAATGGCACCATTCGAGGCCCTGTATGGAAGAAGATGTCGTTCGCCTATTGTGTGGCACGAGATCGGTCATTCACAATTAACCGGTCCCGAGATATTACAAGAAACGACTGACAAAATCCTACAGATCCGCGACAACTTGGCAAAGGCCAGGGATAGACAGAAAAGTTACGCCGATAGAAGACGCAAGCCCCTTGAATTTGACGTTGGCGACTACGTACTCCTAAAGGTATCCCCTTGGAAGGGTGTAGTCAGATTCGGCAAGAAAGGGAAACTGGCGCCTCGATATATTGGACCTTTTAAGATTCTGGAAAGGATCGGAAAAGTCGCCTACAAACTCGAACTACCGGAGGAACTCAGTAACATCCACCCGACTTTCCATGTGTCAAACCTCCGAAAGTGCCTAGCTGATCATGATTTGATTGTACCCCTCGACGATCTTCAGGTCAACGAAACACTACACTTCGTGGAAAAGCCTGTCGAAATCATGGATCGCCAAACCAAGCAACTCAGGCGCTCTCGCATCCCTATCGTGAAAGTCCGATGGGAAGGCAAACGAGGCGCAGAGTTCACTTGGGAACTCGAAAGCGACATGAAGGCCAAGTACCCGAAGTTGTTCAAATAAAGATCTGAAGCGTCAAATTGGTAATTCACGGTGCTGTGCAGCTTCGAGCCTAATTTCGGGACGAAATTCCCTAAACAAGGGGAGGCTGTAACACCCCGTGTTTTCGAATGTCAAAGTCAAAGTCAAAGTCCAAGTCAACTTTGACTTTCTTTGACAATAGATAGTCTATTTTCAATTTTATTTGTATTATGTGGAGTAAGTGTTGTAATCAGAAGAATCGAAGTAATCGAATGTTTTATCGACGCAAACCGATTTACGACTGCGTATAGTAGGAAGTAACAATGCGATAAAGTTAACTAATCTATAATCAAACCGATCTAACTATCACCGAACTCGAATCTCGAATTATGCGAACCTTGGTTGTTGTATACGTGTGTGTGCCTTATGTGTTACACGTGCGTGCTTACTTTATGATTTGTGTGGTGATCAATCGAAACTCGAATCGAAACTCGAAACTCAAATCGAATACAATCGAAATCGAACTACGACGAATGGTAACGTAGGGATAGGGTGAATCATAGGAGTTTGTATGTTAGATATAGTAGTTGGGACTGAAAGTAATTTGAATAGGGAACTCTATCGTGATCGTCTCGTCTTCAATCGAAATCGAAATATCGAAAATCATCGCACCGAACACTCGATCCAGGCTGTTGACCGATCAGGCTATCAGCCGATCGAACAGCCCAGCCGATCGGACGGGCTGTCCGATCGAGCAGGCTGTCCGATCGGGATGCCTGGCCGATCGGCCAGCCCTTTCCTCTTTTGGAACCTATAAATAGGGCTGTCATTGTCATCCTTTCCACTTTTGGAAAGCTCTGACCGACCAGCTCGTGCTCCTCCTCTTTTCCTCAGATTTCTTCCGATTTCGGTAAGTTTCCAACCTAAATCTTGTACTTTCTTGATCAATACACACTCCTACACCTTTCTATCTTTCAAATCTTGACTTCTAACCGTGAAATCATCAAGATCTAAGCATTCTAGGATGATGTCATCATAGTGTTCTTCAAGAACATCATGGTTTGGCCTCAATCCACCATGAATAGCTCGGATCTAACCGATTTCCACATAAACAAGTCAAGATCTACCAAAGATCTAAACATTTACATGGTGTAAAGGATTGAGAGAAGGATTTCCAACTTTCTTTCAACTCTTTTACGCTCAATGCCTTCAAACTGGTAGAAACGGAGCTTGAGCCAACTCACCGATCACTCCAATGGTTGGTGGTTCAAGATTCGGGTTCTATCTACGAGGTTCACCGACTACGGGTTAAACGTTAAACTGACGATCCGAACCGTTCACCGGCCGGACTTGGGTGATTCCTGTCCGAGCAGGAGAAACAAGTAAGAACGACAGTGTCATAGTTCAACTCGTTGTCAGACTACCTCAACATAACGCCAATTAAGCGGAACAGCCAAGTGTTAGACGAACAGGCCAACCAGGTCAGGATGCTGACCGAACGGTTAGGCTGTTCGAAAGAACAGCCCAACCGATCGGACATGTCAGCCGATCGACCAGGCCAGCCGATCGGCTAGCATGTGGCCCCACACCTTAACAAATTCACGAGGAATGGTATTGAACGAAGTAATGACCGATCAAACAACTTAATCGATTGGCAAACATTACTCTTCGGATCATGAGATACTATGCTTCAACACTTAATCGATTTTCAACTCGTTCGACGCATTGGGGTGCCACCCGACCGAACATGCTATCAGAACGAACAGGCTGCTCGATCGGATATGTTGCTCGATCGAGTGACGACCTAATGAGGGCTACTACTGAAGTTCCTACCCGGTCGGATAAGCCGACCGATCGAACAGACCGTTCGATCGATCGACCTGAAAGGTAAGAACACTTTAGTGTTCTCAAATGCTACAACGAAAACTTCAAAAGTTCAAATCCTCACACACAAACACATCAAAGGAAGAAACAATCCACTCGAACAGTCCAACCGATCTAGCCTACCGGCCGATCGCGTAGGTTGTCCGAACGGATTGTCCAGCCGAACGAACAACCCACCCGATCGAACCTGTCGTTCGATCGACTAGGCTGTTCGACCCGTTTACACTTGTTTTCATTCTATGTGTATTCATCATTATGCTATCGAACTGTTCAGGCTAACCCTACTCTCAAGCGCTCCCTTCAATCCATCAACCAATCGCTGTGAGTATACTCGATCCCCTTTTGCTTTTAGCACTTTTGGGTGTTACATACGTTACTTATCAAAATCACTATCGAACACACTACTCAATTATTTGAACGCTAACCGATTCGCATGTATTACGTGATTGAATGAATGCTTGTTGATTGTGTTTACACGTGGAATGTTGTCTACCTTCCTTAACTACGTAGTACTATAGTTTGGACTCAGCACCCGTTCACACGGGGGTTGTTAAGGACAATTACTTGCATGGATTACGGTGGTAATCATGTATTGCGAACCGTCTCAGACGGTCAACCCGCAGTCATTGGTATCGATAGATCCATGTCGACAATTAACATGCTTCGTTTTCCTCTGTGTACGTGCTGATTATGCGTAAACTATTCGAACTCTATATGCTATATCAAACTTGTATGCTCACCTTTACATTTATGTATTGACTGTATTTTAACGTATGTGACAGGTGTTTAAGATGTTTGCTTGCTAGGAAAGCGAGGCTAGAATAAAGCTCTAGAGGCCCCCAACAAATAGTTGTCTGTCAGGAAAGAGCAACTAGAGCATAGTTGTCTGTAGATCTTGTCAGGCTGGGTCTTTAGGAGTATTTGAACAATATTTACGTTTTGTATTAAATTAAATCTGAGCTGTCGGAACAGAATTACTTGTTTGGATGTTATCTGTAATAATGTATTTGTTTATTCGGGATATGGTATGGGACGTATCTTTAACTGGATTATATAGATAGTTGTTATGTAAACTTCTGAACAATCTGTTTCACTCAGTGCCATGCCCCGATGATTCCGCCATCGGTTGGGATGTGACACTCTGAGTCTGGGTTATATATATATTATTAACAATCATAAACAACAACTTTAACTTGTGACTTATTAGAACATTTGATATTGTAAGATGTAATCCTTATTTTGGTGATAATAAAAACATTAAGATGTGATACAAAGACTAATTAGAAGCACTCTTTGTTTATATCATAAGTTTTAAAATACAACGAAACAAACATTCTTTTTTGAATGACAAACTAACCTACTCCTAAATACTCTTATACGTGCACCATGCATGATTTAAACACTCTACCTCTTGGATATAGGGGAACACCTTACTACATGCTCCTTGAGGACACAAAAGAAACAAATATACCTAGTATAATTTCACTTATAGATAAGCTATTGTATGGTTTGGGGATGACGTGATGATTTATTTTAACCTAGGATATAGAGTGGCTGTTCCAGTTAAGACCCAACTCCAAACTTCATCTTTTTACATGTAAAATATAATAATCTAGATGATATAAAGTGTGGTAAAATCAAAACAAAACAAAATGTATTAAGGAGGGACGGGGCGTATCCGTGATGGCACGTGGTGGCTGGTGACCACGCGTGGAACACCGCCACCACCCTTGGCCATCACGCGTGGACTACACAACGCGTTGTACGTTTCACGCGTGAAGAAGTTGAGGGAAATTGTTGGGTTGTGAGGGAAATTGTTGGGTGTGGTGAGTGATGATCATTTCCACTAAAATTCATCACTAGTGATGGAATAATGCTTGATGACATGACGAAACTTGATTGAAAGTTGTGAGTGATGAGTGATGAGCGTCCCTACCTCCTAAATAGTGAACTACCTTAACAAAAGGTGGTGAGAAAATTAAGAAAATAAAAGAGTAAAGAGACAAGAAAAGATTGAAGTACAACAAATGTTTTAAAGAGTACATACTTGAAGAAAATAAGAATTGATGGACAAAGGCATGATACTAACCATGCCATGTCATGACAAGTAGTCAAGTAAACAATGTAAGATTAATATGAATGGATCACATGTTAAACAAGAGCAAATAGAAACAGCTAGATGACCAGGGTAAAGCTAGTGTAGCCAAAGATGGAAACAATGGAACCATCATTATAGCCACAAAGCATAAAGCCATGTCTAATAATGAGTGAATGCCAATCTTGGTGTCTAGATAGGGATTATTTTTCCACATATGAATAATTGATTGTTTTTATGGATAAATGCGTAATTCGATTCAAGATACATGATGGCGCCATTGACACCCGCTAATGTTAGTCATGTCTATGATCTAAACGAAATCTCATTAATTAAGGCTATTAGATGTGGGGATTCAACTAAAGAACTCTTGAAAAGTTCAAAGAGCACTCTTGTACTAGTGAAAGCTTGAAAGTAATTTTATGGAAAAGAAGAAAGAAAAACAAGTAAATAAAAACTACAAACTGATAAGTGTTATGAAAAAGGTATGGTCAAGTGTGTATGACTCAAAACTTTTTCAAAAAAGAGCTTGATCACCTCCATTTGCACTAGTAAATGGAGAATGGACCATTGATTGCAACACTAGAACACCCGTTAACCTTGCAACAGAGAGGGAAGTTTTCTGCGAATTGACTTTGGAGTGAGAATAAGTTTCTAAACTTGGGAGAACATAAATAGTTTGAATGAAAGTGACGACATGCTAACCCCCTCACAGAACCAATGTTTCACCTTGCTTTGGATTGATGTTATGCTATCCAGACCAGATCATATAAGTGCTACGTTTTCCGCACCAATCCGGTGTTACCCTTTAGACTGTGGGGTATGGGGCTTGGGTTGGGGCGTGGGTTGGCTGAAAACGCCCAAGCCACCATCCCGGGTGGGCTTGGGTTGGGGCGTGGCCCAAGGGGCAGGAGTCCTGCCCGCAGGAGTTTAAAGCCGGGCGTTGGGCGGGCTAGCGATCCTATGTGGCCGGCTCCTATTCGCTTGTTGGCCATGTCATAGCGGGGCATTTAAAATTTAAAATGTAACCGTTTGGCCAAGCCAAGCGGTCACCCCAACCCAACAGTCAACATCACTATAAAAATAACCCCAACCCCACCTGCTACCCCAACCCAAACAATCGGTGGCGAACATTGAGTTTCGGGGCAAGGAGCGAAAGCCGTTCGACAAGCTCGCGCTTTTTGAAATTTACCTAACGCTCTAGGTTTTTTTTTTATTTTGTAATCGTTTTTAGATTTTTTTTTTTTGTAATTTTTAGGAATTATGTAATTTTTAAGAATTTAATAAAATTTTAGGCTTTTTTTAATGTTGTGTGTATTTTTTTAATTTTTTGTATTTTTTTTAATAAACTGCCAAGCCACGCGGTTCACCCACGCCCCGCCATACCCCACGGACACGTCACTCACCGGTGGGGGGGCTCGAACTCCACGTGTCAACTCATGCCCCCAACCCCCGACCGCCGCCCCACCATACCCTATGGTCTTAAGTTACCCCTTCAGGTCCTCTCCATCCAGCTCTTTGTTCTAACTTTAGACGAACTAGTGGACTTCTTAAAAACTTATTTGTCATGTTGTTGCAGGGTTGTCTTAGTGATGTCTATGAGTGACACTAACCTCTCTTATAACATGCACTTATTCCTTTTAGACAAAAACGACGTTTGATTTTATATGTTGGGTTAAAAATCAACTTCTAGGCATGAGCAAGTTCCATAACTTGTTACAATTCCAAGCTATCTTCTTCGTCTTTTATTGATTTCAAGACTCAAGAGAAAGTTTGGTCCAATTGCTCTTTTTTATTACTATAGTTTTAAATTATTGTGGTGTGTATCTTGAAGAAGATGACAAATATATGCAAATGTAGTGGAATAAGTAACAAATTGGTTTTAATGAACTTTGCACTTAATTAGAAGATTGAGTGTCTATTGAAACAAGAAGTGGGTGGTAGCCACGAGTAGTTGATTAATGATTGTAAATGGGTATTTAAAAGAAAGATGGCATTTTAGGTGTTGAACATGTGATATTTAAGGCACGATTAGTTGGAAAGGATAAACATACCTACTTAGAACAATCTAACGGTTTTGAAGTTGAAAAAAAAAAAGAAAGACCGAACAAGTTTGCTTGTCGAATAGGTCCTTGTATGCATTGAAGCAGTCACCAAATAACTAATATAATAGGGATTTGATTCATTCACATTGGGTCATGATTTCACGATAAGTCTATATTATAGATCAATGTGTTTTCTATCAAAATTTAGATAATGTATCTTTATTTATATGTTGTCATATGTTAATGATATGCCCATCGCTCTTGATGCATCGTATAAAACATTCACCGTTGCAGAACAATGGATTTGAAATGAAAATTTAGGTTATATAAGACTCAATAAATTAATAAAGTTTGTATCTATGCAAGATGGTGAAACTTTACATGCCATATTATTGGGAAAGTTTATATCTTTGCAAGGGTCATGCCTCATCCCTTCTATAGTCTATACTACCCATGCTTTTTACATGATTTAACCTTTTAAATAAATGAAAATTTATTATCGAACAGAAAAAATGACAATGTATACATAGTACATTCTTCATAAAACCGTATCATATTTCTCTATAAAAATATGATACTACCAAATACATAGACTTTTAAATTTTTAATATTTCTACATTTAGGACACCTAGTATTCTCGTCTAATGAAATAATAATGATGTAATACTATTTGAACCAGAAATCAGTTGATCTTTTAAAAAAAAAGTATATAAATAATTCATAGGGAGTAGCCAGTCTGTACCGTACCGTACCAATTTTATTTCAATTTTATTTTTTGAACTTTCCTTATTGGTTGCTATGCCGAATACCGATATCGTATTTATATAGTAACAAACCGGTACTAATAATAATACCAGCTGAATTTCCACCGCATCCCTTCTAAGAACCATACGCTTCTTCTAGTCTTTTCTATAGTAACAAACCGGTACTAATAATAATACTAGCTGAATTTCCACCGCATCCCTTCCAAGAACCATACGCTTCTTCTAGTGTTTTCTAAAACGAATAAAAAGTACGTAAAACTATCCATCGGCTAAAACTAAATGGACCAGTTGTGCATTTCCAAAATAAAAAAATTTAATCATTAATAAAATATCCAAAAATAAAATAGTTTTTTGTTTTTCTAAAATAAAATAATAAAAAACTGATTTAGTAACTTGACTTTTGTTTTGTGTTTATTGGATGGATGAAATAAGGTAGAGGTGTTGTTCTCTCTCGCTGATTGATTCTATTTTTACGCTTTTTCTCATTCTCTCTCTTTTCCTCCTCAAATTTCGAAATCTCTCTTCTTTTCCTTTTCAATTCTTCCTTCGTAATCGTAATGCTCTCACTCTGATCGAATCTATGGCGATTAATATTATCAAAGAAGGCGATCGATCGCCGAGAATCATACTGCATGAACCTACCGGATCAACCGTTGAGGTTCCTCAATTTCTTTTTTATTTCATATCCTAATTGTCATTTTGTAACGAGATTCCTTCCAGTTGTTAGCATTATGCGGTTTTGACATATTATGTGTTTGTGTTGAATTAGTATTACAGAATATTGTTAGGTGAACGAGTGGTTGATTGATGCTATTGTTAGGTTACATTTTTAGGATGACTGGTTCATGGCGTTAGGGCACACTTTGTGTGGTTTTGATCCGGTATTATGTGGCTGTATGTGTTTGTTTGTGTTTGGATTAGTATTAGAGAATATTGTTAGATGAATAGAGTTTTGGTGCTGGAATCGTTTCGTAAAGGAGTGGTTGATTGATGCTGTTAGGGCACAATTTATGCGGTTTTGATCCGGTTTGCCATATTATGTGGCTGTTTGTGTTTGTGTTTATGTTTGTGTTTGTGTTTGTGTTTGAATTAGTATTTGAGAATAGTGTTGGATGAATGGAGTTTTGGTGCTGAAATTGTTCCGTAAATGAGTGGTTGATTTGCTGTTAGGTTACATTTTTGGATAAGCGGTTGATGATCTTAGGGCACAATTTGTGGTTCTGTGACATAATGATAAAAAATATTGAAATATTGTGATTTCTCAATGACAAATCTGTAATTTGTTATGCGGTGAGATAGATGGAATTGATCATTGCATTTTGACGGTCGTAATTAGAAACTGTAGAGTAATGCTTTGAAATGGAATATCGCGTATCGGATTTGATTGTCCTGAAATTTTGATGTTACTATAGCAGCTTAGAAATATAGGGCACTGATTATAACTTTTAATGCTGCATTTTTGATGTTACTATAGCAGCTTAGAAATCTAAGGCACTGATTATAACTTTTAATGCTGCATTTGTTTACTTTTAGTTTACATATTTCTTTTGCATTTATGCTGAAGAATTGTTTTATATCTTGAATTGGTAATCCTTTACTTTATGCCAGGATTCTTACCATTTGATTTGTGTATTTTTCTTTTCTATATTATTTAGGTGCTCTTGTATGGGGCTCAGGTTATTTCTTGGAAGAATGAACGTCGAGAAGAAATACTTTTCATGAGCAACAAGGTAAAACTGCTGCACTTTTTTGTTATAAATGTTTGAAAAATACAGTTCCCAAAAGCTTACCGTTCTGCTGTTGTTATTAGTATGCAAGATTGTTAACTTGTTTATATACAGAAGTGGGTTATTCATGCATGTATGGCGGTCATGTATTTGATTTGTGTCTGCAATACTTTACCTGAATGTCAAAATTACATGATTTAGATCATTTACTGTATATGTGCATGTATATGGAGTGTTTATTGTTACCATACGAGATGAGTTAATAATTAAAACGTGTCAAATAGCTATATGGTTTTAAAATTGTATTTGAAACTGTTTACTTTCTTTTTTTTCAACTGCAATAGTTCCCCATGCTCGGAGAAGTAGTTTCAACTAGCTTTAATGAAACATGTGTTTGATGTGTATTCAATTATGGCATGTGAAATATTTATCATAAAGGCGTCAAAATGCTGGAGAAATGAGATTGTGGTATTGTATATGTATTTTAGCTTCTACCTATCGAAAGATCTCAACAACAAGGAGTACTCTACTACTGTTTTAGTCTAGCGATCATTGTTCCTGCTGCAATGCAAACAGGATTTTACTCAACTTTTGACATCAATTGAGTTAGATTCTCATAATTTTGTGTCACCAATATTCTCGGCGGGCTTACCATAAATGATGTGGATGCTTGGATATTGTGGTCACTTTCTATTTAACTCTCCTTTGTAGATTATTTTATACTTTATCTGAAATAAAAAAGTACATTTAAATTCCGGGTCGTTATTTGAAGGACTCTTTTTAATTGAATTGAAGAACTTGTTCTTCTAATAATAAGTCACAGCATATCTTTTTGTACACCGTTCTTCTATACGTATACCACATTATATTGACATGGGGACTTGGTATGTATGCAGGCAGTTTGGAAACCACCTAAACCCGTCAGAGGTGGCATACCCATTTGTTTCCCACAGGTTTGAACTGAACAACCTTCTCTCATTACCTTCTCCGTCTCAATAATGTACTCATCAACTGTCATCTGTGCGTATTGCAGTTTGCAAATTTTGGAACACTGGAGCAACATGGATTTGCCAGGAACAGGCTATGGTCGCTAGACGATGACCCTTCTCCTTTAACCCCAGCTAACAATCAATCGACTGCAGATCTTTTACTGAAATCAACAGAAGAGGATCTGAAAACATGGCCATACAGGTACGTTGATAGTTTGTTTATATCTTTTAAATGCAATATGGAGCTACATGTCTGTTTGCAAATGACTTTGCAGATTTGAGTTGCGGCTCCGCATTACTGTCAGTGCTGGCAAGCTTACTATGATCCCTCGTGTGAGAAATGTAGATAACAAGGCCTTCACATTTACCCTTGCGCTGCGTAATTATTTTTCTGTATCTGATGTCAGGTTTGCCTACTCCATCTTATTATTATCAGTGTTCCACTCTGCTTATCCAAAAGTTGGACCATCTATCATAGCTGTTAGACATTATCCGACTTATCAGCACTTTATATTAGGTTCCTTTTTAATACTTTTCATATTTCTTTTTTTTTTCTAAAAGATAGGAAATATAATTTTGCAGTGAAGTACGTGTTGAGGGCTTAGAGACGCTGGACTATTTTGATAATCTGTCCAAGAGAGAAAGGTACACAGAGCAGGCAGACGCCATTACTTTTGATGGTGAGGTAAGACATGGTTTAACTTTTACCTCCAAATGTATTACATTTGAAGTTTGTATTTTCTGTATATAAAGGTCTGATAGTTTATCTTATTATTAGATTGATCGTGTATATTTGAGTACACCTACTAAGATCGCCATAATTGACCATGAGAAGAAGAGAACAATCGTCTTACGTAAAGAAGGCATGGTGGATGCAGGTTTTTTTTCCTATCTTTACTTTAAAAAAAAAATCCCAAATACGACCCAAATACTCGTGGGTCGACCCGAAAACGACCGGTTCAGCCCGAAATTTTTTTTTTCCGCAAATTAATAAATTAAAATTTACTACAAAAAACACAAAGGTATATAGTATGATTACATTTTAATTACAAAATCTTATGTCAATTTCTCTTTTAAGCTATACTCATGGCATAAAATACCCACCCAAATTAATTTATGACATGAAACATATAGTAAAAAAATAAAATATAATATAAATGGGTTGAACGGGTCAACCCGCCAACTCAGCCGGGTTGACACGAACCCAACCCGTTTAGCTAGACCGGTTCGCGGGTTCAACCTGAAACTGACTCGAACCTATTTAGACTAAAGCCAACCCCACGAATTTCGTGTTAGGTTCGCGTCGTGTTTCGGGCCGTGCCAGAAATTAACACCCCTACATTGTTTATTAACTATTTTTAACCATCATGTTTTACACTTTGCAGTCTTATGGAATCCTTGGGACAAAAAGGCGAAAGCAATTCCCGATTTGGGTGATGAAGACTATAAAACCATGCTATGCCTTGATGCTGCAGCTGTTGAAAACCCGATCAGCTTAAAACCTTGTGAAGAATGGAAAGGTCGTCAAGAGCTGTCTATAGTTTCCTCAAGTTATTTCAGTGGGCAGTTGGACCCTTCTAAGGTTATTAACGGATTACATTGATCTCCGGAAATTCCAGGTTTCTTACTTGATCTGCAATATTAATGTTGCTGCTGCCTGCTTATTACATTGATTTGGTGTTTAGGGTTCTTTAGATATTTGCAAAAGAATCTCCTTGTTATATATAACCATATTATTCAAGTTGATCAGTGAGAATGTTGGACTTCGCTATGATCTGGTCCACCAAGTACACCTGGTATAATTAGATCAACAAATAGCCTCTCTTTTATAGTTATGAACCACTGTTATCAATTTTTGTTATCTGGTTCTTGAGCAACATATATAATATACACACAAGAGACTTTATGTATCTATTCAGTATTTTTAATGGTATTGTTTTGCGTATGAAAACACCTTAAGAATCTCATAAATGTGTGATTGCAACAATTTGTAAACTGCTTAGAGTAGCATTTAGATGAGTGAAAGCAGGGACATCCCGAATTTTTCTTTGGCTTCCTTGTCTAATGGGTCATCTCCCAGATACAAATAGACACAGGCCCTGCACAGCATTTCACTTTCAAATTTATTTACCACCTTGCCATGCACTGCACCGTAAAAGAATACATTTTAATTAAAATTCTGCACCTGTAAATACATAATAGACTTGGCGTCAGGCCAGGTAGCTTGAGTAACGGGTCAATTTTAAGTTGTTTGTGTATTAGGTTTTGATTGCAGATACAATATTGCTACAATCAAGTACAGAAGTTGTATGCATTATAAATATACTTTGGGTGACTTTTAACCTTGTTAGCTACGTATTTTTATTTGACTTGATTTACCATTTGAAATAAAACAACATCCAAACCTATCTGTTTATAAATGAACTGGTCAAAGTTAACGTCTCAACACATACCCTTTGTCTCTAGAACGTATCCTGGTAGGCATGTGATCTCGATTTCAGAACCAAGAGTTAGCTTGATGCCATCTTTCGCTTCCCCCATAATCCTTCAAAGCCAAAAAAAGAGTTAGCTTGATGCCATCTTGGCTCAGCTTGCCAAAAGAATAAGCCTTGGTTTGGTTCGTATGGTTACTTACCTCTTTGTGAGATCGTTTTTTTCACCACCGAGCTTCTTAACAGCTGCTCCTACAGTTTCATTAAAGTTGTTCCTTACCATGCTCGTAGTAAGATTAGAAAACACAATCACCATTTTCACTGTGATCCCCACTGGATTATCAATCACAATTCTATACATCTCTTTTGTAGCCTTTGCTTCGGCTTTCACTATCTTTGACTTCAAAACACCCATCAATATTTCGTTATCCACATATAAACCTGCCAAAAAAATACGCTATCAGAAGTGGTCCATACAGGATTGGTAGTCGGATGCAGTTGGTGGGTTGCTCATGCATCCGACTACCATACAAAACATTACATTGTACAAGTACCAAAGCTATAGATTTTGACCGAAAACCCGAGCACGTTTTTCTTCCTTACACCAACAGCTTTCAACTCCTTCCCATCACTTAGCTTAAGTGGAAAGGAAATACCCGTTTTTCGTTCAACTTCAACCGCCATCTCTTTCTTGTTGGTTACACCATCTTGAGTTGTTTTTTCTTCTTTGGTATCTCGGTTTCCGGTTGTCGACAGTGTGTCCGTGTTCATGTTCGAGATCGGAACAAGTAAATGGCGAAAAGGCGGTGTGTAAGTCAGTCCAGGATCTACTCTTATATTAAAGGGGAGTTAGAGACATTTAAAATGAGTTAGACTTTGTGACGGAAATTTAAAGCCGTTTAAGTGGTTGGCACCCGTTTTTGACGTAACTATATTGTACTTTATGCTTGTACAACTCTGGATGCTGAATGTACAATACACTAATGCGACGTCATGAAAGCAATAAACAAAATGACACCTACACACAAATGCACCAATGCATACCGTGTGATTTATCCCGTCGTGCAAAAATAAAACAATAATTTATTAAATGATTTAGATAAAGATTTGGATCCAGTTCAAGTCACTCTCGTTGTTTTTTACAGTAATTATTTACCTCTAATTATCTTAATAAATGCCCTCTTACATGTGTCTTTTTGTACTAAAAAAAAGTAAGCTTATGTAGTTTAACAATATGTAGCTGAGATTTAGATACACCTGACAAAACATGCAGGTCAAGGTTGAGTTTCGGGTCATACTAGGTTCGGTTTAAAACATGTTCAGGTTCGATGTTTCAGCGGCCTACACTGTAAGATTTGGAAAATTGTGGCTCAATCAGACCACATTCAGCTACAATCTACCAGCTGGAGTTCTTACACCCTTTTTTTCTAAAAAATTGCTCCAAACAAAATCTGAGCCAAAACCAACTCCTGGTGTTCGGCAGTATAAGTGCAAAAGTGGAGTGAAATACTTGTGGCCAAAAAGTTGTAAACTAGCATACTCAACAATCTCCACTCTAGCATCAAGATCCCCTGAAAATACCATACAAAATCTACACTAAAATTCTTGGATTAAGTGAAGAATTTCAATTCCATCAACGACCAACCCAAACACATTTTTATTAGAAACATGACATTTTTAACTTTTTCAAAGTTTCGTTGACAAAACTTTAAAGCAACTTGCTTTGATACTACTAATTGTAAATAACTTCTATGTTACTTTTTGTATTTTGCATTCACTTTTGTTTAGCTCTTATAAATTTTATGAGATTTGCAAGTAAATACAAGAGGAAAGCGATGACACAAGATGTACAATGATTCGGGTGGGTGTTTATATATTCACCTTACATCCACTTATTATCTTCAACCGAGGTTTTTCCTCCGCTAAAATTGTCGAACCATGCTATTCATACCCACCATCTTATTTTTACACCCAAGCAAGCACGGCGTTTCAGGTTAATACTCAGCGCTTTGGCCAAAGCTCAGCGTTTTGGTGGTTTTTTGATTTTTTTAAATTTTATTTTAATTCAAAAACGCACCTATACTTGTCGAATTTTGACGTATTTTGTTATTACACGTCAATTTATGAAGTATATGGTCTATACGGCACGTTTCGGATAAGTTAGGTTACGTGTGTTGTCATATTCCATGATTTCATGTGATTCTGTTTTGATTTCACTTGTAATCCAACGTGTCGTTTTGTATGTATACGCGTCCTACCGGATCAGTACTTGACGTATTTTGTCATTAAATGTCGTATTATGACGTGTGTTGTCACTATTGTTCCGTACTATCGCATATTTTGGTCGTACGGGTCATGTCAGGGACATCCGGTATCGTGACGTTTATTGTCTGTAAGTGCCGTATTAGTGCGTAGATTGATTGTTATGGCGTATTATGTTTAAATTGGTCGTATTATGGCGTATTTTGGCCGTACGGGTCGTGTCGGTGACATTCGGTGTTCGGGTTGGCATGACACATGATAGAAGCGCATCTTTTGAACAATAACAATCACAAACACACTTTTGGTTTATAACTGATTTAGTTGGATTAGAATTATACATACTTAACCTACATCTTGAACATTTGGGAAAACATTAAGGTCCGTGGGTGTGTAGATTATCATTTGGTAATAAACGCACCTATATATGTCGAATGAACCTGAGGAACCTCATCAAGTGGTTGCGGTTGTGTTCGTCGACGGTGGACATTTCATCCATGATTCGTTGGCCATAGAGCAACGTTTGACCTTATACCATGCTTCAACGTGTCCACTGCGTACCGCCTCCACCATCGTCATGGTGGCTGTAGTCGTGTCGTCGCCCTAAGTGGTGGCTGGTTCCACCGATCTCCATTTTTTCTCTGTGTGTGTGTGCATATAAATGTGTGTGTATATGTATATATATTATAATAGTAATTTTATTATTGTTTTTTATTTAAAGGAAAAAAAGAAAATTAAAAAACTAATTAAAGAAAAATAAATGGGTAAATTGCCAAAATCGTCCCTAGGTTAACCATACATTTTAACTGGTTTTATGATTTGGATGGAAATGGAAATAAAATCAAGACAGGGATCGAATGAATGCGTATCAAAGGATAATGATCCGGTAGGACGCGTATACATACAAAACGACACGTTGGACTACAAGTGAAATCAAAACAGAATCACTTGTCATGTGTCATGACAACCCGAATACCGAATGTCACCGACACGACCCGTACGACCAAAATACCCCATAACACGGCCAATAGAAACATAATACGCCATAACAATCAATCTACGCACTAATACGACACTTACAGACAATAAACGTCACGATACCGGATGTCACCGACATGACCCGTACGGCCAAAATACGCGATAGTACAGAACAATAGTGACAATACACGTCATAATACGACATTTAATGGCAAAATATGTCAAGTACTGATCCGGCAGGACGCGTATACATACAAAATGACACCTTGGACTACAAGTAAAATCAAAACAGAATCACATGAAATCATGGAATACGGCAACACACGTAATCGAACTTATCCAGAACGTGCCGTATAGACCATACACTTCATAAAATGACGTGTAATAACAAAATACGTCAAAATTCGACGAGAATAGGTGCGTTTTTGAATTAAAATCAAATGTAAAAAATCAAAAAATCTCCAGGCTGAGTATTACCCTGAAGCGCCGAGCTTTGGCCAAAGCTCAGCATATAGGTCGGGTCAACCAGACAAAGACAAAGACTGACACTTGTCAGTCTTTGTCTGTTTCGTGTCAGTCTTTGTCTTTGTCTGGTTGACCGGACCTATATGCTGAGCTTTGGCCAAAGCTCGGCGCTTCAGGGTGTCAACATAGACAAAAGAGGTGTAGGAATAGATAGGGCCAAATTGTCTCTCTAAAGACAATAGAGATCGTAACCGTAACTTCTTACTATGTAGGTAGTAATTAAAACTTCCCGTCTCACTAAGTTTAGTAGTGATCACCAATATTGTCTCAATAATCTTTGTAGTGATCACCGATCTCTCTTTTCACCGATGTTAGTAGTGATAACCACCAAATTGGTAATAAGTGTACGTACAAATCAACCCATATAAGTAAGCATTCATAAGGTTTATGCTGAGTACATAAGCACTTTCAATTTTGCTAGCTCTTGAATATGTGGATCTTGATCTTCACCTTAATTATGAAAATGGAAAGAGGTTAAAATATGAAATATCCCTACTAGATGAGAGAAATCTATCATTGTGTTTTGCTGAGGTGAGTCAAAGTGTTGAAAGGAATGATGCTTAAATTGTAGCCTTGTAGGTCAGTTACCAATTTGACTAAACTCACTTTTGATTATGTTTTACATTTGAATACTTCGTTTTTAGGAGGATGTAAGATTAAATATAATTATTGTGCTATATTTAATTGTGTAGCCATTATAATCATTTATATTACTAGTTGTTTACCCGCGCGATACGGCGGGAAACATATCACTTAGGTTGGTGAGTTTAGGGCTATGTACGGTGATGTAGTTTCTGAAGTGGCGTGCGACGACGATGGTGGCAGTGTAGCAAAACGTGAGGGTCGGTTGCGGCCTTCTTCAGCGGCGGAGAATCAGCGGTGTGCGGTGATTGTTGGTTTTGTGATAGCGTTTGGTGGTTATTGTGTGATGGCCGGTTACCGGCCAGTTAAAATGAGGCCTTCGGCAGTGGCGAAGCTTGACGTTTTCGACCGCGGGGGGGGGGGGGGGTCAAAAACGTATATACCCAAAAATTTCTATACGAAAACGTATTTAAACCATAAATATTTTTCTCAAAAATATCAAAAGTAGGTTTATCCACAACCTTATTAACAATAATGATATCAGATGCTAAATGTATCGGTTTATACACAAGAAGAATTTGTGCACATCCATATACCTTAATCCAATCTCGTTTTCATATTAGTGGGTTGAAATAGTATTTCCACCTCTACCTGTGACCTGCTCACAAAGAAGTAATATTAATTTAAAAAAAGAAAACACTGACATCTGCGCAATGCAACGATGGCAACTATGTAAACATTGCGGTGTCGACAATTTACAACTCCGTACTCATTTAGTTAGTTTGTCAATCATCTCGTGATATATTGTGTATAATTATGTTACTTATCGTATTCACATAATAAATAATATTCACAGAAAGTCCATATCAAGCCCATAAATACACGCGTTATTATATGGGGTTGTATAATAGAAAATTGAAAGTGCATTAATGTGTGCAAAAAATTACAATTATGTGTGTGTACACTTAAAACATAACTCTTAATTATATTTCAGCCAATTATACATGGAATTCACATAACAGTTGAAATATGTAAATTGACAAAACTACCCTTAATCCAACATTTGTAACATCAAACTTTGTCCCATTTGAACATCCAACAATTTGCATGTAGCAAAGATGAAAAGAGTTTCTTTGCTGCTGTAGACTGGTAATCCATGTCATCTAATTTTCAGGTGGCGTTCCGTTTTTGGTTGAAAATCACTATGGGTATGGGTTTGATCATCTGATGTCAGGCTGAAATAGAAATAGGTACGATTACATGAAAACTGGTGTTTGATTTATGCGTTGGGTGTGTGAATGAATCCTAAAACTGATGTCTGTTATCCATGGGTAGAGGTGGCAAAATGGGCAGGTATCGGGGTCCAGTGAATCCCCCGCCTTTTATGCCAGTTCATTCTAACCAGAAGAACCTGAACGTTCATTCTCATTCCTCCGTTCTTAATCCCTAAACCAAACACCACCTCAGTTTTGTTTTAACCAAAGTTAATGGACCAAAATAACATTCAATAATCGACCCGTTTCGACCCAAACAAATGTAGCCTTTTTTAATTGACCTGTTGACTGGAAGCCATTCTGAGCGAAACCTGTTCAAAGAAGCAAAAAAATGAGTTCAATATTATCAATTCATTATCAAAGAAAAAAGCCAGGTCACGTAACGCATCAGAATGGATTTAGGTGAAGATAATCAACAAGTTAAACGTGTATTTGGTCGATTCATGCAGGTTTGACCCAATGGTCAAAACACTTTCTTTAATGAAAGACATATGATTGCACCAATGCGCCTTAAGTGTGCCTACCGTCGCGAATGAAGAAGGATCGAGACGGAAAATAGATGGTGAGACATTGACGTGGAGGTTGCTGCCGAACTGTCCTGCCTTGGAGCATTAGAGCTTGATATAGAGGAAGCATCACCTTGACACTTAGATCCACCTTTGAGGTTTTGACTCTGCTGTTGATGGTAGCAATACACCACCAGAAGGATTCTCCTATGCATTTTGACAAACAAACCCATTATCAGAAGCATTACCTTATCTGAAATACTCTTTTTAAAAACAAACCCATTTGGACCCATCCATTTTGACAAATCTTTCATCCCTAACATAGATTTACCCTAATAGTTGCAACTAATAACACTTCTAGTCCTAATAATTATACCAATTCCACGATATGTTGCTTTAGAAGCCCCTTTTTATTTTAAGAAAAGGTTCAGCATTAAGATTAGAATATGATTCAATTATTTTTTTGAGACCTTCCTGCAACAAACATACTTCTCTACATCAAATATATATACACACACACACACACATATATATATATATATAGACTACTAACATCACATATAAAAGCATGTTCGTATAAGAAAACAAACCCATCAAAACTGAGCTTAAAAGCATGTTCGTATAAGTAAACTAACCCATCAGTTCTGAATGTAAAACACATGAATGTAGCTAGAATAATCAGATCTACAAAGTTTTGTCATCTTCCTCGGTACCGTAACCTCCATGGCTCGTGTATCTACACCACTCCATCTTCATCTACAACAAAACAACCAAAAACATAAAAAAAATGACCTTAGATATGAGAAAACATTCAGCAGAAAAAAAAACCTACATGGATCTTTTTCTCATCAATTGCAACCACACAAAAGCTTCATGCTTCTGATTTCCACAAGAATGTAGAAAAGGTTCAGCATTGAGATTAGAATCTGATTCAATTATTCTTTTGAGACCTTCCTGTAGCAAACAAACTTCTCTATATCAAATATATATATATAAAAACAGACTATCAACATCACATATACAGCGAATAGTGTCTCACTTGCAACCACGTCATATAGAGGATGTGACATTTGAAAGAATCCAAGCTTCCTAGCTGAGAAAATAACCTACATTGAAAACACAATAGCAGAATGTCATTCCAGAATCTCAAATGAGAAATCCAAGTTTTATGAGTTTCAGTAAATACTCCAGAAATTACGTCGAATAAAACACTTAGAAAGTAAATAAAATTGGATTGCAGGAGGTTTGACAAACCATCTCAAACAAATCTATTATCGGAATGCCTCATCATCTTGTCTGTATATATGTAATCCGAGTTCGTAATAACCAGTAACTTTTTTCCAGCCTGGTGAAATGAAAACACACGCATTTAGAGCACATACTGTAAATTCGTTAAAAGCATTTCACTTAAAAATAAGAGATTAATAGAAAATACTTCCTTTTAGAGCACATACTGTTGAATATATTTGTTTTTTAAAAGTTATCAGACACTCATGACTCATCACAAGAAAAATAGGTACATACCCGCTTAATTGCTCAAGCTTTTTTCTATTATATTGCCCAATCACATCAACAACTCTCTTCAAAACCTCATAGCCCTGTTTTACCCGAAATGTCAGTCGTATTATCATCAAAACACATGATAAAACAGAACATTTTCATGGTGAAACTATAGTAAAAATGTCATTCGTATTATCATCAAAACACATCTGCACAATTTACATACAAAAAACTAAGAGCAAAAACGTTGACTATTTGTAAGTCAAACCTAGTATCTCAGCAATTTAACATGAATATGAATCTTGAAATAGTTATTTTAATAAAAAAAAGTAATGATGATTTTTTTCACAAAATGATAAATTCCCAATATCATAACACCTACAAACTAACAGATTTACATAAAACAAAACGATCTCACCAAGAATTAACAATTAAATTTATGAAAAATTAGGGTTAGACTAAGAGCCAACCTGTTCAGGCTTGAGGAACATGACATCTCCTAACACAATAACAAATCCAGAATCATCCAAACCTTTCGCCAGATCTAACCCTAGATCTCGGTTCGCACATCCTTCCACGCAGATCTGAACAAATTCATCATATAAAACGTGATTTTAACACCTAAAATCATCCAAAAACAACATATTCAACAACAGATACAAAGTAAACTAAAGCTAGATTAAACGATTACCGGTATTAAAACCAGATCTGAACAGAAGACGATGAGATTAACATAAGCAGCAGCCGATCTCGGAGAAGATGGTTTATAATGGCCAGATCTTCCACCCACAAGCACCATCGTTGACGAACCCACAACCAAACGGAAGATCTGAAACATTACCCATATTAGATTCAAATAACAAAAAAAAAAAGAAGATATGGTAAAAAGAAAGGTACCCTACAGTCAAACCAGTAGATCTGGTGTTGGATCTACTGAGATAGTGTCGGATCTTGAAGCCACCGGGAAAGAAGCCATAGAGATCGATATGGTGTCGGATCTGCTGAGATAGTGTCGGATCTTGAAGCCACCGGGAAAGAAGCCATGAAGCGACTGTTGGAGTGGAGAAGGGGAGAAGACGGTTATGGCGACGACCGGTTCGATGGAGGAGCGGTGGAGTAGCGGTGGATGAAATGAAGGTTAGGGTTAGGGTTTGTAGAGAAAGGTGGAGCGTCTGGATGGATGAAACGAATTTTGTGGTTTAGATAGAGGGATAGAAAGTTTATATTGGATCCATCAAAGTAAAACGGGTCAAGTTGATCCGGGTAAGATCCATCCGGCTATACAGCATGTGTTGAAATGAAGTTTTCAACACTTTGTGCTTAAATGCTTGTACAATGGGCTTCAAATGGTTGTACAATGACAAATGACCATTCTTGCCCTTCCTATATGCTTATTAAAGTAGTATAGATATAGATCAAAATATATTAAACCTATTATATAATTAGTTGGTAATTGTTGATGAACCATATTACCCTTATTAACTAATTAGGTTTCCTCTTGGGTGTACATATAAGGAGATAATTAGAGAGGTTAAGGGTTAGACACTAATCACAACATCACTAAATCGCCCCCCTCTACATCTCTCTCTCCTTTCGAATTCTTCACCCTGGAATTCGGTTTCACCATCAAGAACTTACACCCTGAAGAAACACGGAACTAATTTTGGTTTTGATTAGTTTGGTTTATGTTTCTCCCATAAGGGTTAATCTTCTTATAACTTTCTGAGCTCCTTAATGATCCGCTAATCCTGCAAAACAGAACACCGTTTGCTCGTTAAGAGGGGAATATAGGGGTTTCCCTCTTAACCAGACTCCGGCGTGAGAATAACTATCTGCTTGGAGGAAATAAGTGTGTGGTGAAGAGTGAGAATTGAGAGAATAGAATGGTTTAACCTGTGAATGAAGGGTTCTATTTATAGCCGGAGAGGTGCAAGAGGAGATGGGCTGATGGGCCTTGGGCCGTAAGGCGACAACTTAGAGGATATGCTCTTTGTCTTACTGGCGTCGACCGTTAGTGGCTTCTAGAAGTTCTCCAGTGCTGGCGCACCATGAGTGGAGCCACGTGTCACTAATGTCGGCCTTGTTGTCCCTCTGCCATCAGCAGGTAAGTGGAGATCGTGGGGCAGGTGTTTCTTCTCTGTGATTGGTGCCACGTAGGCGTCCTTCAGTACTTTCTGTCTCCTGTACGTCAGACAATCGTGGAGCACGATTGAGCAGAGCCTGGAGGACGCGGATTGGCCCTTTTCTTCTGCCACTTGTACCTTGTGTGCCTTCTGAAGTAGCCCTGTGCCGTAGCCCTGCGCCGCCCTTGCTGAACACGTTACTAGCCCGCGCAGGGTATGAGTGGTTGAAGGCTCTTATTCAGAATGCTAAGTGTTGAATGTGGTGTTTTCTCTTGTTGAGACCTCGCGCGAGATCAATACATGATGACGTAACCCGCGTGAGGTTGGCTGTAAGCAATTTGATGAATAAGGAGTATGGTCCTGCGCGCGACCTGAATGAAGGTCTGCGCGACTTTTGGGACCATACCCCTTCAAGTCCACCCAGTCCAGTGCTGCACCATGCGCGAGGCAAGTGGTTGGAGCTCTGGACTTAGAAAAAGAAAAGTGCTAAAAATGCTTGCTTTGTGTCGGGTAGGCGTGCACGTGTAAATGTTTGACAGTTGCTATGGCGCGACTACTATGCCTGCTTGTTGGTGATTCTTCGCTTCTGATTGTAAGTGCGCGGGTTCGTTGGGTAACGTTAATATTACGCGGCCTGAGTAACTTCTGCATGAAGTTTGTAGGACTTTTGAGCGGGAAAACCCTCGAATTTTGAATTCTGAAGGGTTGGTGCAAATGTCATTGATGGCGACGTTTGAGTTGACTGCTGACACGGCTGTCATCAAGTTGTCCCTGACGGTTCGGCTTTCCGTCAGGCGAGTAAGGCCCACGCGCGCGTGGTAACTGTCACTCCGAGAATCTCGCCTTACGTGGCGTTTTCTGATTGGTCACATGCGCGGTGATCTCGGCACGTTTACCCATCGCATTAAATGCGATGGGTATATATATCCGACGAAGGGGAAGGGATCCTTACTTCTTCTACTGTTGCTACCTTTTCTCTCCCCTTGTCTTCTTCCTATCTTCAAATCTTCAAAGCCGTAGTAGCAGATCTTCAAGATCTTTAGCAGATCTTCAAGTTTATCGACATTTTCGAAGTCTCTTCTCTATATATCCATGGCTGAAGAACTCCATCAGGAAGAAAATCCCAGTGAAGAAGGTCTCGTTCCTGTCCTCAAATGGGACTTAGGGTTGTTTGAGCAGATCACTCGAGGTTTCCGATTCCCATCGGAATGGGATGCCCGATACACCGGCCAGAATCAGACGGTCGCCGATGCACCGCCGGGGTATATTACCCTTTTTGAAGACTTCTTTCTACAAGGTAACTTCCGGTTGCCGGCGACGGAGTTTATGGCCCATATACTTCAGTATTATGGGTTCCATATTTCTCAGATGAGTCCACCTGGGATGGTTAGAGTGCGACACTTCGAATTTCTATGCCGATCCCATGATATTGAGCCGACGGTAGAAAGGTTTAGAGCCTTCTATCAACTGATCAGAAGCATGGGTTTCTACTCCTTTGCCAGTCGAGGGTCTGCCAAGAAGATACTCTTGAACCCCCCTAAAAGCTTCCATGACTAGAAACAAAAAATTTTCTTCATTCGGGAGGAAGTCACGCCGATTGCCATGACCTTCCGTCCATTGACCGATGTGATAAAAGGAGGAGCTGGCGATTCCTAAAAAGGAGGGTTGGTATTCGAAGCTCACTCCTACACCAAATCGAGTTTTTTGGTGAAAACGTTCTGGTGGCGGCGCAGATGAGTGATCAGTGGCCAGCAGAGAGCAAGGAAGTTCTGGTCTTGAAATTCGAAGATAGAGGTTAGTCACTTCTTTAATTTCTTCATTTTTTAAACTTTCTGCACTTAACTTGATGATTTCGAGTGTAGAAGCGCATTTGTGGCAAGCTACCTTCCCCACCTTGGTGGGTCCATGGGGGTGCGCCCGCTGGAAGTAGGGGAGGAGTATTGGTATGAAGAAATTAAAGGTCATTTTATGTATCCGGTTGCTGGAGCTTTCGCCAATCCGCCTACCGCGACTGAAGGTGCGCATATACCTAACCCCAGACCCTTACGAGCTGTGACCTCCGCTGGGAAAGAGATTCTCTATCTTTCCAGCGAGGAGTCTGTAGGGTCTTCAAATGGGGAGCTAAGTTCATGGTCTAACATCTTTGCAGGTGTGTTGCGTGACTTGGGGATTGGCCCTGAAGAGAAAAAGAAGAAACCCATCAAGCGGAAGAAGGTGATTACCTTAGATGCCGAGGTGACTAGCAAGAAGGGCGGGAGTAGCCGCGCGCCTGCTAGTGCTGCTGACAAAGGTACTCTACGCTTTCGACAGAGTAACATGGAGGATTACGTTGTTATCAGTGACTCACTTGAAGGTTTATCGCGTATAGGCGAGAAGAAGACTGGAACTGCTGGCTCAAGGAGCTCTGGGAGTGCGGGTTCTCGAAACCCAGATGTTGGAGCCACTCCGTCTTCTATCGCGCTAGATGAAGAGGAGGAGGAAGAGGAGGAACCTGCTGCAAAGTTGGTCAGCAGAAAAAGAAATAGGGAAGAGACCACAGCCGGGGCGTCTGTTGCGCAGAAGGCTGGTGGAATCCCTTTAATCGGAGAACAGAGCAATTTGCGTTCTCTTTATAAATTCTCTCCTGGTTAGTTTCTTTGATTTCCTTGCTTCCTTTGTTGTTACCTCTTTCTGACACTGTTTCTGCAGAGGCCAAAAAGAAATCCCTGAAAAGAAGGATGTTGCTTTAAAGATCCTCAGGAGCCAGCGCTGAAGAAGACCAAAGTTATAATTAAGCCTATGAACGCTACTGGCATAGAGGCTGAGAAGGAGAAGAAGAAGGCTGCTGAGAAAGCTACTGAGAAGGAGAAGGAGAGAGAGAAAGAGAAGGCTTCGGAAAAGCCTATTGGTAGTGAACGCAAGGAGACAGGGGCCGCTGCTACGACTGCTCATGAAAAGGCGCATGGTCCGGAGGTCGTCCATGTCACAGGGCTTGACCAGCTCTCTCATGAGAAAAGAAAGAAACCTCAGGTTGAGAAGCTGACGAAGCCTGCGCAACCTGATGCCCCCCTTCAGACTGTTAAAATAACTTGTACTACTGGGGGATCAAGCTCTGATATTCATAAGGAAAAATCTGCTGCTGCAGGAGCCGCGGGCTCTGGTGGTGCTGGAGGGTTTGTGCCACAATCTCCCATCGGCCCTAAAGATACTGTGGGTGATCTTTATTATAAGACTTATACCGAGGAGGCGCGCGGTAACTCTCCCCACCAAGCTCCCTGGGGTCTAAAGCAGAAGGATTCTTTCATGGAATTTAGTGCATGTCGTGATTGGTTCCTAAACTCGTTTCCTCCTGGTGAGGTCAACCGTCAACGGGCGCGCACTCACGATGGGCTATACCAAGCTTATGTGGTTGGGGAGGCCAATACTCACGCCACCAATCACCAGATTGTAGGTGAGTGGCTCCCAATGGTTAAGGAGCGAGCTGATTGGGAGAGGTATCGTGAGCGTCTTGTGAGGCAAGCGAATGAGTTTGAGAAGGCTAATGTCGCATTTGCTGAGGAGAAGTCTAAGTTTGAGGCTGATAGGAAGTTAGAGGAATGGGGCCGCGAGGGCCTTCGGAGCAAGCTTCGTGCTGCTGAAGATCTTCTGGCGAAGGAGAAGGCTGAATCGAAGAAGATTTGTGAGAAAGATAATCAGCGTATGTATGCAGCCCGAGCCAAGATTACCGAGCTTGAGGGTCAAGTTGTTGAATTGAAAGGGAAGGTTGAAGATGTTCAAGCTGATAGGGAACATGTTGAGGTCGGATAATTGTTAACCCTTCTTCCCTTTATAGTTTTTTACTTGTGAAATTATCTAAGTCTGTCTTTCCCTTCTGCAGGCTGCGTTGAAAGTGCAGGTATCCAGTAAGGATAAAGACCTGGCGGCCAAGGACGTCGAGATTGCAGAGTTAAAGCAGGTTAACAAAAGTGAGTCCTTGGAGATCGACCTTGAAGCTGAGAAGGGGAAAGCTGCTTCTGCAGAGGAGGCCAGGCAAAAGGCTGAGGAGGCGCGAGACATGAGTACATCCGCCCTTAACATAGCGCAGAACAATTACTCCGAAGTTCAAAGCATCGTTGACACGTTGGTTGCCGAGGCTGAGTGGATGCGTGGTAGGGGGTAGTTCTGGTATGGTTATCTTCGTAACTTAGGCTTTTATTTGTCAAAACCTGTTTCTTATTCGTTGCCTTTGCCGTAGATGGCCAACTCTATCCTAAATGCTGGAGAACTGGATGAAGTTGTTGCTGTTCTCACGGATGCCTCACGCGCGGTTGGTCACCGTGGAGGTTATCTAGAGTGTGCGCAGCATGTTGAAGAGGCAATAGGACAAGAGTTCGATGTTAGTCACTGCTTAGTGACCGATCAGGCTGATGCTGCACTAGCCCGCGCTGAAAATGCTTATGACCATCTATCACTGCCTGTGATGGATTTGGTCGCAAAGGCACTAGAGCATGACGATTGGTGCCAACGGTTGAAGCAGATTCTTGACCCTCCAGAGACCGTGAAGTTGTCTGATGAAGAGCCAGCTGGAAATGATGGTGATGGTGATGGCGATGGCGATGGTGATGGTGATGGCGATGGTGATGGCGATGACGATGGTGATGGCAATGAATAGATAGCGTTGACAGGCTTTGTGCCTTGTAATTTTATTTTTAGATGTCAAATGTAACCCGTTGCGCGATCGCTCTTATTTTGCTTCGAACTGATGATGCTTTGTTAATTTGTCATGTAATCATTGCGCGGTTGCGCTTGTTGAATACGACGTTTATGTTTGCTTTTCCTTTGTCCAGTTACAATTATTGCACTGTTGTTAAAAACTTTGGTTAAGTTAGCGCAAATAAATGTAAGTGTGGCTCTTGTTCGAGTGTAAGTGCCCAGTCTCACGCTATGTTCGCGGAGGACCTTGGAGGCATAACTAAAGAGCTCGTAATTTACTGAAGTGTTTTCATGCTAATCAAAAGTTTAACATGCATTTGTAACGTAGAAATCATCATGATAAAAGAAAACATAAGGCATATGCTTTCATTGATTAAGCAACAGGCGCTTAGGCCAACATACATCGCATGTAAGTAAAATAAAGGGCATTTAGCCAACATAAGAAATTAAGAAAGGCGTGTGGCCGACATTAGTGGATAAAGGCGCAAGGCCGAGAGTAGTTACATATAACACTTGCGCAGTTGTTGAGCGTTCCACGTGCGCGGGATGATGTATCCATCCAGAGTGCGCAACTTGTATGCCCCCTTTCCTAGCACCTCATGAACCAAGTATGGGCCTTCCCACTTGGGTGCTAGCTTTCCGGGGCGTTCGGCGTTTGAAGCTTCATTGTCTCTGAAGACATACTCTCCTGGAGTGAAGGTACAAATGCGCACTCTTGCATTGTAATACCTTTCTAGCTGTGTCTTGTACTTGGCTTCTTTAATTCGCGCAATTTCGCGCCATTCTTCGAGTAAATCCAAGTCAAGATGACGCTCTGTCTCGTTATCTATTGTGCTGACTGCAGTCAAGCGCGGCGAGGGCATGCCAATTTCGGCTGGGATAACCGCCTCTGAGCCATAGACTAGCTGAAAGGGGTTTCGCCAGTGCTTGTTTTCGGCATGGTTCGGTGAGCCCACAGGATGCTCGGGAGCTCGTCTACCCAGCCTCTTCTCTTTGTGCCCAGACAGGCTTTTATCCCTTCAACGATACTCTTGTTGACACTTTCTACCTGACCGTTGCCTTGAGGGTGCGCAACAGAGGAGAACGTGTGCTCAATGTTCATTTCCTTCATCCATTTTTGGAGATCTTTGGAAGCAAAATTGGTGTCGTTGTCTGTTACGATTTTGAGTGGGAGACCAAACCTGCAAATGATGTGCTCCCAATGAACTTGCGCACCAGCATTGCAGTAGTTGAGGCGAGTGCTTTGGCCTCCACCCATTTTGTGAAGTAATCCACGGCAACAATGATGAACTTCACAGCTCCAGAAGCTTCTGGGAAAGGTCCTTCCATATCAATTCCCCACTGCTGGAAAGGCCATGCAGTGGACACAGGAATGAGATCATTTTTCGGGCGCAGGGTCTTAGGAGCATGCCTTTGACAGGAGTCGCATTTGAGCAATTCCCTTAGAGCGTCAACGTGCATCCCTGGCCAATAGTAACCAACGTTCATTATTTTCTCGACGACCATGCGTTGGCCTGCATGGATGCCGCAGATTCCTTCGTGAATCTCCCTGATCAAGTAATTTGCATCTTGGGGGTTTACACAGCGCATAAGTGGCCCCAAGAAGGATCTTCGGTACAAGATATCGCCATTCATCTCATAATGCAGGGCCTTGTTTTGTACCTTCCTTGCCTCTACTTTGTTGTCAGGGAGTATTCCTTTTTGCAAATATTGGATTATAGGGGTCATCCAAGATGGCTGCCCTATCTCGATCACATTTACTTGACGCAGCAAAACCGACGGGTTTTTTAGTACTTCAATTCTTACATCCTTGGCGAGATGTTGGAAAGAAGTTGAGGCGAGCTTGCTCAAGGCGTCTGCTGGTTTGTTTTCCGAGCGATTGATGTGAACTACCTTGTATGACTTGAATTGTTGGAGTAATTATTTCGCCTGGTCCAAATACAAAGCCATAACTTCACATTTCGCATCATACAACCCGTTGACTTGACTTGATATTAGCAATGAGTCAACATGAGCTTGTAATTTTTGGGCTCCCATCTTGATGGCGAGGCGCAGGCCTGCCAAGAATGCTTCATATTCCGCCTCATTGTTGGTATTCTTGAAATCCAACTTGATGGCGTATGTAAATTCATGTTTCTCGGGGCTAACAAGGCGCAAACTGGCTCCTGCGCCATCATCGTTTGAGGCCCCATCAGTGTATAGCAACCACAATCCGTCTGATGTATCCTTGATGGGAGTATCTACCACTTCACAATCTTTGATTTTATCCTCTGGGACTTCTGTGATGAAGTCTGCTAGAACTTGACCCTTGATGGCTGGGCGCGGCCTGTAGAGAATATTGTGGCCCCCCAGCTCGATTGCCCACTTCGCTAGGCGCCCTGACGTTTCTGTCTTTTGTAATATAGCGCCGATGTGGAAGTTGGTGAGTACTGTGATCACGTGCCCTGTAAAATATCTGTGCAGCCTTCTGGAGGCGTGTAGCAGCACAAGTACCAACTTTTCCATTGTTGAATATCTCGTTTCTGGATCAGTAAGCACCCTACTGACGTAATATATTGGAGTCTGAACTCCATCTCTCTCCACCAATAATACCGACCCCACTGCCTTGTCCGAAGAGGACAAGTACAGGATGAGTGGTTCCTTTTCAAACGGCGCGGTCAGAGTAGGGAGCTTTTTCAAACATTCTTTCATCTACTGGAATGCGGTTTCTACTTCTGGCGTCCATTTGAATTCTTGTTTCTTTACGCAGTTGCGCAGAGTACTAATAAAAGGATATGATTTTGCAACATGGTTTGATAGAAATCGATTGAGAGCGGCTAGGCGGCCGACCAATCGTTGCATTTCCTTGATTGTTCAAGGTGACGGCATCCGCTCTATGGCTTGAACTTTCTCTGGATTAACTCTAAAGCCGCCATTTGTGACTACGAAGCCCAAAAATTTTCCTTCTTCCATGCCAAAGGAACATTTGGCTGGATTTAATTTCATATTCACGCTTCGCAAAGAGTGGAAAGTCTTCTCTATGTCCTTTAACATCTGGTCTTCCTCAAGACTTTTGATTACGAGATCATCAATGTAAACCTCTATGTGTTTCCCAATATCTTCAGCAAAGATTTTATCCATCAGACGTTGTTATGTTGCGCCAGCGTTTTTGAGACCGAACGACATCTTTGTGTAACAGAAGATTCCGAGGTCGGTTCGAAAAGCTGTCTTGTCTTCGTCCTCCAACTTCATCTGGACTTGGTGATAACCTTTGTAACAGTCCAGAAAACATTTCCATCTGTATGGTGCGAGAGTGTCTATCTTTTTGTCGATATCTGACAATGATTAACAGTCTTTCGGGCATGCCTTGTTGAGATCGGTGTAATCGACACACATTCGCCATCCTCTATTTGACTTCTCGACCATGACAGGGTTCGCGACCCAACTCTGATAGCGCACCTATCTTAAAATTCCTGCTTTTAACAGCTCACACACTTGCTCATTCATTGATTTGGTCTTATACGCCCCTAAGCTGCGCCTTCTTTGTACTTTTGGTTCAACGGAGGGATAAGTGTTCTGACAATGCTCGGTAACGTTGCGCGGGACACCGGTCATGTCTGCCGGAGTCCAGGCGAAAACGTCCATATTCCTGAACAAAAGTTGTTTGAGGTGCGTTCTGATGTTTGGTGAGATCGCGTGGCCTATCATCACCGTTTGCTCTGGATATTTGCGATTTAAAACCCACTTTTCTGGTTCAGTTGTTGAAACTTTCGCCGCTTTGGTTGGGCGCGCATCCTCTGCTGACATTACTTCCTTCTTTGCATATATGATCGCCACACCCGTCTCAGTTGGAAACCCGATGGCTGAGTGGGGTGTGGAGGTTACCATATTCAGCTCTCCTTGGGTTTCTCTCCCAATCAAAACATCATGCCTTGATTTGACAGGCATCACCATGAAGTTGACAATTGTGGTTCTTGAATGCTTCCCGTCAGAGAGCGTGACGGGGAAGCTGATTTGGCCTAGTGGGAAGACCATTTCGTTGCAGAATCCTGACAGAGGGTAGTCGACTGGCTCAAGTCTTGCTTTATCTTCATTGTCAAACTGATTAAAGCATTGCTCATAGATGATATCCGCTGTACTTCCCGGATCAATGAATACGTATTCTGTTTCGTAATGCCCAATAATACCGGTAATAACGACGGGGCGCGTGGCGCGTGGATCCCCGCATACTACCGGGAAGATGACATGTTGCTCTTGCCATACCGGTTCGAAAGGTCGCTTGCCTTTATCTCTTGCGCTATATCTTGGTCTGTTGACCATGTGTGTTTCCAAGCGTCTAACCTTTTTCTCTCTTCCATCATCGTTGCGCTGAATCTGACGTGTCTCTTTGCGCATGTTCTTTACCAGATGGCTTAGCTTTCCACTTTTCAGTGTTTTTTCGATTTCTTGCCTTAAGCTGATACAGTCATCTGTCAGATGACCTGTATCCTTGTGGAAGTCGCCGTACAGGTTGGGGTCCTGCCCCTTCTTGTTCGTCATAGGCCTAGGAGCATTGAAGTCATGATTCTTCGTCATGAGCACCTCTTTTGGTGTCTTGATGAGCGGAGTCCAGTGCTTTTCTCGATTCTCGTTCCTGACTACCTTTCGATAACCAATGCGATCGATTGTGTCTCGCGCGTCTTCTCTGTATCGAGGTCGTTCGTCATAACCGCTGGAATGGATGGCTTTCCATCCAGGGTTTTTGCCTTTGTTGCGCCTGTTGTTATCGCGCGAGCTTCCTTTGGAAAATCTATCCTCAGTGTAAGAGTTCCTGTTACCAGCCAATGACTCTTCAGTTTGCGCAACTATTTTCGCGGCTTCCATGAGTTTATCTCATTCCTTGGGCATTCCATCTTTTTCCGTGATAGTCCTGATGAGGCTATCACAGCGAATGGCTTTCTTGAAGTGAGCGCGCATGAGCTGTTCGCTTACACCACCGATTTCCAAACACTCCTTATTGAAGCGAGTGATGAAATCTTCTAAACCTTCGTTCTCCCTGCGCCAAATGTTCGTTACCTCAGCTGTGTCGTGCTGGTAACGTCTTTGATGACTGAAATGGTTGACAAATTGGGTTCTGAAGTCGACCCATGATGTGATTTTTCCAGGTGGGAGGCTGTCGAACCAAGCGTGAGCAGCTCCTGTGAAAGTTTGGATAAACAGATGGCGCCACATAGGCATGTTCCATCCTCCCATGCAACCAACACTTGTGAATACTCTGACGTGATCATCAGGATCAGTCAGCCCATTAAACTTTCCGACTGTTGGAGGCAATTTCTCCTTTGATAGCGGCGCTAAGGCAATCTTTGGAATGAACTTCGAATGTTCAGCAGCTTCGGCTGGTCTATAGGCGAGGCGGAAGTCTCGCTCTGCTTCTTCGCTGTATCTGACATGCTGCCTCGGCTTGTAGTATTCATGGTTCTTCTGCAAACGGCTGAAGACTGAGGACCCTTCGTCATCTTGCCAAGTTGGATCATTTGGGTCTGTGTCATCCCACTCATTATTCAAGTTACGCGGCCCAAGCCATGTCTGAACTGGACCTCTTTGAACGTTTGACGGATAGTCATAATAGCTTTCTGTCTCTCCCCGTGTGTCGCGCGTGTCATGCACGCTTGGCCTTCTCATGGGGGGAGGTCTGTTAGTTCTTCCTTGGAGGTTTTGCTGTGGGGGTATCTGGCGCGCCGCCTGACTCGGACCCTAAAGTGTAACCAAAGATGGTTCTGCTTGCAAGACCGCTTGCTGTGCGCTTAAAGACTGATACGCAACATTGATGGTAGCAATTTGTTTGGCGTACCAAGAGGCTGGAGTTTCGCCTTTAGGTAGCCCTAATAGCGCCAAAATGGGGTGACCGTCTGAGTGATGCGAGTGAGGCTCGCGCGGGGTCCCCCGGTGTTTGTCATTTCAATTTCGCCTACCTCTTCGGCAGGTTGGATTTGGACATTATGAATGTCCTCCACCGGTCCTGCGTTAGAGTTTGTTCCAAAACCAAAATCAGGAACGATTCCTTGACCAACCATGATCGAAGGAAAAACGATTTAGAAAACTCAGAAAAAGAAGATGAAAGTGATTTGCAAAAAACCGGTGGGCGCCAATGAAGAAACACGGAACTAATTTTGGTTTTGATTAGTTTGGTTTATGTTTCTCCCATAAGGGTTAATCTTCTTATAACTTTCTGAGCTCCTTAATGATCCGCTAATCCTGCAAAACAGAACACCGTTTGCTCGTTAAGAGGGGAATATAGGGGTTTCCCTCTTAACCAGACTCCGGCGTGAGAATAACTATCTGCTTTGAGGAAATAAGTGTGTGGTGAAGAGTGAGAATTGAGAGAATAGAATGGTTTATCCTGTGAATGAAGGGTTCTATTTATAGCCGGAGAGGTGCAAGAGGAGATGGGCTGATGGGCCTTGGGCCGTAAGGCGACAACTTAGAGGATATGCTCTTTGTCTTACTGGCGTCGACCGTTAGTGGCTTCTAGAAGTTCTCCAGTGCTGGCGCACCATGAGTGGAGCCACGTGTCACTGATGTCGGCCTTGTTGTCCCTCTGCCATCAGCAGGTAAGTGGAGATCGTGGGGCAGGTGTTTCTTCCCTGTGATTGGTGCCACGTAGGCGTCCTTCAGTACTTTCTGTCTCCTGTACGTCAGACGATTGTGGAGCACGATTGAGCAGAGCCTGGAGGACGCGGATTGGCCCTTTTCTTCTGCCACTTGTACCTTGTGTGACTTCTGAAGTAGCCATGTGCCGTAGCCCTGCGCGGCCCTTGCTGAACACGTTACTAGCCCGCGCAGGGTATGGGTGGTTGAAGGCTCTTATTCAGAATGCTAAGTGTTGAATGTGGTGTTTTCTCTTGTTGAGACCTCGCGCGAGATCAATACATGATGACGTAACCCGCTCGAGGTTGGTTGTAAGCAATTTGATGAATAAGGAGTATGGTCCTGCGCGCGACCTGAATGAAGGTCTACGCGGCTTTTTGGGTACCCCTTCACACCCTAAGGAGGAACCAAATCAAGCTGACAACTATGTCGAACTCCATGGCTGTGTCTCTGACTAGATTCTCTACTGGCATGTCTGCTGTTACAGGTATTTCTTATATGTTTTCCATTATGTTTATACAGAACTGATCAACATGTGGTATCAGAGCATATGTTGATAAATCAATTCTTTTTGTATCCATGAATCTTTTGTGTTGCCCTGATTCTATTAGTAAAAATGTTGCCTCATTTATAGCTTCATCAACAGAAAAACTCTATGGTAGTCATCTTGTGGTGGAACTCCATGAATGGTTTGTTTTCCCGTTTCATAGTGAATTGTACCCCATGTCACGCGGTTGTTCAAATATATAGAATACAGAGCACACTTACATGTCTACAAAATTTTTATTGCATATTAAGATGATAAAGTTAAAGTCAATATGTATGTGCGAATTTCGCACATCTTAGATAGAAAGAAGGTGATTATAGGCATATCATTTAAGTTTTTCAACTCATGGCTAGAGTGTGATAACTTACATAACATAGTTAAGGACTCGTGGAGTAGGGATATTCTTGGGTTGGGTGTACAGTGTGTCTTGTCTAAAAGATTAACTAAAAAGATTAAAATCTTGCATCTAAGTGTTGAAATGGGAACATATTGGCAGGTTTAAAAAAATATGAGGAAAGATCTTATGGATTGTGTGGAATATTGTGACAACAACATTAAGAATATTTGTATGTGGGTTGTTTGTGAAGTTGCAAAATTGGATCAGGCCGAATTTGAATATTCGAACCAAAAACTTAAGTCTAAGTGGCCGGTTGAATGGGATGAGAACTCTAACTTTTTTTCATGCTACACTCAACAAAAATCGTAGATTGAAGGGTATCTCGGGAGTTTACGGATCCTATTCAGGTAAAGACGATCTTTGTTGATTTTTCGGCTAAATTTTCTGAATTTGATTTAGTGCCGATGGTGACTAGGAGTAATCAATTTCAGTTGCCTTCTTCTTTACAAAAAGAGGGTCTTGAAGCTGAAGTCTCATTTGAGGATGTTTGGGGCCAATGTGGGATTGTGGGAGTAATAAATCAGTAAATCACATAGGCTTGATGGGTTTACATTTGCTTTTGTTAAACGACCCTTGGAGATTCTCAAGGGTGACATTTTCTTTCTGTAAGGTAATTTTTTCACACTTCTAGATTTCCCTCTAGGGTGTAATTCGTCATTTATGTCTTATTCTTAAGGTCCAATGTCTCATTAGTGCTAAAGATCATCGTCCTAATAGCCTTATTGGGATCCAATATAAGGTCATCCGTAGTCATAAGGCCCTTTTGGGGGCGTTATGCGACATGTGGCATGCCACGTCAGCAAGGGGCTTTATGGGGCGTTATGCAACTTGAGGCCGTAGTCATAAAGCCCCTTTGTCATCATTACTTAATTAATTTAATTTTCATTTTTTTAATTAATTTCTAAGTTTATAAAATTAAAAATCATTCCATTAAATAAAAAACAATACATTAAAATAAAAAAAAAAAGTTAAAGAAAAAAACATTACACCTAAAAAATATATTTATTCTTCGGTTTCATTTTCGTTCTCTCCTTCTTCCTCTTCGTTTTCTCCAGCATCCAAACCTACGTCTTCAAAGTTCCCGTCTTCGAATTCCTCAACCTCTTCTTCCTCGGAATCTTCTTCGTAGTCACTGTTGTATCGAATTGGGCGAATCGCCCAAGCATGCTCAACCAAATCCGCCTTCAACGTGTTATGTATTTCTCTAGATCGCAATAGCTGAGCATTTGCGAGTCTCTCTTCCATTGTTGCTTGGGTTCCTTCGACTAAATCTTCCGGAATATAGTTTTGGCATATCGCTCTTCCATCATCCTCAATGATCATATTATGCAAAATGATGCAAGCATACATGGTCATTCGTATTCTATCCTTATGCCACATGCGACAAGGATTTCTGAGAAAATGTCATCGTTGCTGTAGAACCCCAAAACACCTCTCGATATCCTTTCTCGAAGACTCTTGTAATTTTTTAAAATACTTTCTTTTTTCATCGAACGTTTCAGAAAACGTTTTAACAATAATCGAATACTCCGGGTAGATACCATCGCCCAAGTAGTAGCCATGCTCGTAGTCGTTCCCGTTTGCATGAAAACCGGCCTTTGGTATAGTTCCAGAAATGTAGCCCTCTATTAATGGTGAAGCCTCTAACGTATTAATATCGTTAAAACACCCTGCTACACCAAAGAAGGCCGACCAAACCCAAAGGTCGTATGACGCAACAGCTTGTAATACCAAAGTTGGCCCTTTTTGATCACCCCGTGTATGTTGACCTTGCCATGCGGTTGGACAATTATACCAACGCCATTGACGACAATCCAAGCTACCAATCATGCCGGGTATTCCATGCTTTTCTAGATGCACCTCATATATTTGTTGAAGGTCGTTCCAAGTGGGATGTCTCAAATAACGTTTTCCATATAACTGGCATATACCTAAAATATAGTTTAATATATAAAAGTTTTAATATTAAGCTACTAAAAAATAAATATATAAAAGTAAATAAATAAAAGACAATAAAAATTACCATAGCAAAAATGTTCCAAGCAATCTCGGGTTGTTTTCTCCGCCATCTTCAAGTACTCGTCGTTGATGTCGTACGTGTTTCCGTGTGATAATATGCGTAAGGCGGATGTGACCTTTTGAATTGAGGTGAAGCCTAGATATCCTCGCGCGTCCATTCTTTGCTTAAAGAAATCATACCTATTTTCCAAATCATTATTAATGCGCAAAAATAACCTTTGGCTCATCCGAAAACGCCGTCTAAAAACATTCGGTCCGTGAACCGGTGTCGCATCAAAATAGTCTTTCATCAAACGCTCGTTCGCGGCTTCACGATCTCGCAAGATATAGGTGCGCCGCAAGATGGGTCGTGGAGGGGGAGCAGGCCGAACGTGCTCAAATGTTTGTATCACAAAAGTACATGCACTCGTAACCGCTTCTTCCTCAGCCGCGTCTTCTTCGGGCGAAAAAAATTTTCGGTAAATATCGTTGAAAGAGTCTTCCGACGGGGAACCCATTTTTTTGAATAGGATGGGAGTAGCTTCAACACTTTTTAAAAATATATAGAGAATGAGAGAATATTTGAGTATGATTTGTAAAAAATGGAAGAGTTGGAAGTTATTTATAGTGTGAAAATAAAAAAAAAATTGAATTTTTTTTTTAAATATGACCGTTTTACAACGGTCGAATATTAAATAATATCAAAAATAACGCCGCTAAAAACATCGCGCCACCTCCGATTTTTTGAAGCATAACGCCCCTCGTTTCGGTGTTCCGACGCTATGGGGGGCCATACCGCCCCACTACGTATGCTCTAAAATTGTGGTGAACCGGTTAGCTAAGGTGATTGGTTTAACTGTTAGTGGTGAACAATCTGCCTTTGTCAAAGGTAGACAAATTATGGACGGTCCTTTTGTCATGAATGAGATCTTAGACTGGGCTAAGAAAAAGAAAAAAAATGTTGAATGATTTTGATAAAGTTTATGACTCAGTTTCTTAGTTTTATTTGGAGACTATCATGACATTTCTAGGTTTTGGAGACAAATGGATAAAGTGGATTAATGGTTGCTGATGTCGTGTGATATATATAATATATATATATATATATATATATATATATATATATATATATATATATATATATATATATATATATATATATATATATATATAGGTAGAGGATCCTGTAAAAAGTCCAACTTTTGTGAGAAGTGTGAGAAATAATTTGGGAATGACAAGTGTCCCTTATCTTAATTAATTCAAAAGGGTATATTAGTAATTGTCCATTCTTATCAATTAATTGATTTCCAAAGATAACTGCCAAAAATATCAGGCGATATATTAGGGATGTGATTCGAATTCGATTTGTTCTATACATTTAATTGTTTACGGTAAGTTCTTGTTGTAGTGTTATATTCCCCAGTCAATAGTGTTATATTATGTACAGGTATCTTTAATCTCATTTTCATAGTGTTTTATCCCCATTAATAGTGTTTTATTCTGTATAGTGTCTTACAGTAAACAGATAGTGTTATATCTTTCTATAGTGTTTTATCATGTAATATACTGTTCCTTTTACTAGTGTTTTATCCTCATCAATAGTGTTTTATTCTGTATAGTGTCTTACAGTAAACAGATAGTGTTATATCTTCCTATAGTGTTTTTATCATGTAATATACTGTTCCTTTTCATAGTGTTTTATTTCCCATCAACAGTGTTTTATTTATGTATAGTGTCTTACAGTAAACAGATAGTGTTATATCTTCCTATAGTGTTTTATCATGTAATATACTGTTCTTTATAGTGTTATAAAAAGTTGTTGTGAAGGAAATCGAAGAATTTATTTCAGTACGAGAAATTCGTTGATTTTTTAGGAGATTGATGAGGGTTTTGAAACAGTTACCATAAATTTGCTGATTTATAGGATATTGATGGGGGTTTTGAAATGGTTACCATATTTGAAACGTTGGAAAAGTCACTATTGCCCTTTAATTTTACATAAGGTCATTCTATTTAAAACACAATTTACATTTTATACCCTATTGATCTCAACCATTAGATCAAATATCCAATGGTTTAAAACACTTCTTACCCTTCTCACATTTTAGACACTTTTTACCATATCCCTACCCTATATATATATATATATCAAATAGCAAGTTTATTTTGGCTAGGAAGGATAAAAGGCAATAGGATTATGACATGTGGCAAAATTTAAAATAAAAAGAAAGGGTATTTATCAATCGTATCCTTTATTCTGAGTTTTTTTCCCATAGTGGTGTTAGTGGAAAAAATATTTACCAAAATGGTGTTGTTGGAAAAGTATTTACCAAAATGGTGTTTTTAAAAATTTATTTGTTTCTCACTCCTAATCTCATTGGATAAATCCAATCCATTCAAAAAGTAATAATTTAATAATGTTACTTGTATGAATCTTAAAAAAAAAACTACTTTTTTTTATAAAACCTATTTTCAAAGAAAAAAAGTAAATTAAGTAACTAAAAAAGGGTCTTTGTAAAAAACACAAAGATACGTGAAATTCTATTAACTTTTATTATATAATAAAAAAATGAAAATTTACTCAAATCGGTGATTGATATAATTCCTTTGACTTATGTTTTTTCTACATAAATAACACAATATAGTATAATTTTTTTAAATTAACTAAACTAAAAATATTTTAACAATTTAAGAATGCACCTTATAATTATTTGATGTATTGTTATATTAATTTAAAACGTAATTTATTAAATAAACTTGTAAAAATATTTAAAGTTCAGATTTTTTTAATCACTCGTTCCATTTGTTATTTTTTTAAATCAAATTTTTTAATCACTTTAAGAATGCACCTAAAAGTCTAAATCGCATTTTAAGTAAATTTTATATCTTTTTTAATATATTATTTTAGTTCAATATAACAAGATATAAATCTGAACTAAAAAATGAGTTAATAATATTAATCTGAACTATAAAATAGGTTAATAACAGAATAGGTGACTAAAAAGATCTAAACTACAATTTTTTTTTATGTTTTTTAACATATTATATTTTTTTAATTTTAATATAGCAAAATATAAATAATTATGGGTCCTTCTCAAAGTGTTGAATATATTTTTAACTAATGTAGTTGGCAAAAAAGGAAATATACCCTATATTGTCTGGTTTATATAAAAACGAGTTAAAGGAATTATAACAATAAACCATATACACATTTGATTAAACTTTTCAGTTTTTTAATTAAATACATAATTACGAGGGTATAACTACACTTATAAAAAATAGGTATTATAAAAAAATAAATTATTTTTAAGATTTCTTAAAAAAAAAGTAAGTTAGGTAAGAGACACAATACCATAACTTAATCAATATAGTTATTTAATAAATTTGATTTATCTGATAAGATTAGGAGTGAGAAACAAATAAATTTTTGAAAACACCATTTTGATAAATACTTTTCCAACAACACCTTTTTGGTAAATATTTTTACCACCAACACCATTATGGAAAAAAAAAAAAAACTCTTTTATTCTTCCTTCTTCTCCCCAGTAACTTCAAAACCCACCATTTTCAAAACACATCATCTTCAACCTTTTCTTCACTTACTATCTCAATAATCACTACATTATAGTGCGATTTTCATCATTAATCAATGATTCAAACACCCGATCAACGTGTTCTTCAGTTTTTTTTTGAAAAAAAACAGTTTAATTTCATTCAAAATCTCATTTTTTCCCGTGATTTTGAAGATAATCACTCGATCCGTTCTACTCGATCGTTGATAAGTGTTTCTATCATTCAAATTTCGTCAATCGTTGAAGAAATCGGCTTCGATCCATGTAAGAAATTCTTTAATTTCATTTTTACGATCTGGGTTTTTGATTTTGTGATTGCGTTTTACGATCTTAGCGGGTGTCCACGGGCAGCGCCCCTGGTAGCAGGGTCCAAGGGTAGACAGTTTTTGCCTCTGGTTCAGACAATTTACAGACAAAACTATTGTCCTGGTTCAATGCGTTTTAGAGAGAACACTTTCTTTGGTGTTTTTATGTCATTGCGTTTTAGAACTAAGACATTTTTATGTGTTTTCTGGCAATTGCGTTTTAGAAAAACACATTTTGAAGTGTTTTTAGTCATTGCGTTTTAGGTAAAACACATTTTTGAAGTGTTTTTAGTCATTGCGTTTTAGTTAAACACATTTTTAGGTGTTTTCAATCCATTGCGTTTTAGAGAGAACACTTTCTTTTGTTTTTATTAGGCCATCGCGCTTTAGAAATGAGACATTTTTAAGTGTTTTCTGGCCACTGCGTTTTATAAATAAGACATTTCTTTGTGTTTTTGGTGCAATGCGTTTTAGGTAAAACACATTTTTATGTGTTTTCAGTGCATTGCGTTCTAGAAAACAAACATTTTAAGTGTTTTCTGGCCATTGCGTTTTAGAAATAAGACATTTGTTTGTGTTTTTGGTGCATTGCGTTTTAGGTAAAAAAAACACATTTTTATGTGTTTTCAGTCCATTGCGTTTTAGAAAGTACACTTTCTTTTGTGTTTTTAGGCTATTGCGTTTTAGAAATAAGACATTTCTTTGTGTTTTCTGGCTGTTGCGTTTTACAAATAAGACATTTCTTTGTGTTTTTTGGTGCATTGCGTTTTAGAAAAATGTCATTTTTAGGTTTTTTTTTTTCCATTGCGTTTTACGCAACTGAGTTTCGAATTTTTTTTCGAAAATATAGCAATAGTATACTCGTTTTAAAGATAAAAAAACACTCGTTTTTTGGTGCAATTTTTATAAAAAAATAATGTCGTATGAAAGAGTTATTAACGTTTAAAAACTGGGGGAGAATTGGAGGAGAGAGAAACCATTGTCTTTGATTGACTAGAATGCCCCTAGACAAACCCACACGCCTCGTTTTTTCCTTCAATTTCACTCATTTAATCTTAGCCCTTGATTAAATAAATGGATAGTCAAGATTACTTTCTAGGCTTCCTACCCAAATAAACTTCCTATTATATCCTAACCCTATATATATATATATATATATATATATATATATAGAGAGAGAGAGAGAGGAAGGTTAACGTACATTACCGCTTAATGTACTTCACGTACTACAGGTAATTACGCACGTTCATTTTAAAATCACGCACGTTATAACTCAAAAATCCAAAATCACGCATCTTGAAACACAATAATTACGCATATTGAAAACATTAATCACACATGTTATAGAACAAATCACGCACGTTGTTGTACGTGAAGTACGTTAAGCCGTAATGTGCGATAAACTTTTTCTATATATAGAGAAAGTATAATGTACAAAAGCCCTTATCATACTTCACGTACGCGACAAGCCTGTCCGTCAGATATATGTGATTATCACGCATGGAACTGAATAATCACGCATGGAACTCATGTGTTCAGATTATCACGCATGGAATAAGCTGCTGAAAATAATCACGCATGTGTTAAATAATCACGCATGTGTTAAATAATCACGCTTTTAATCCACGGCCAGGATTATCGCGTACGTGAAGTATGATAAAGGCTTTTGTATGTTAACCGCTCTCTCTCTCTCTATATATATATATATATTGAGGACACTTAAGTGTGTTAACTTAATAACTTAGGAACACAATTATCTAGCTTTAAATTATAAAAATGATTTTTATTAAAACTAAATACACACAACGGACAAAGAACCCATCACGTATAGTGTAGCTTTTGATAATAACCAAGTATCGTCCAAAGAATTGTCACACCCCGATATTTATTACACCCGGTGGGCCTGGATGGGTTATACGTGACAAGATTGATATCAAATACACAAATAGCACAGTGGAAGTCTTGGATTTAAAATACTATTACAAATATAATTGTCCGAATATTCAAAATATAATACAGACGGATAGTGTTTCAAAAGATCCACGAGCGGATCATAAATTTACAAAAATGAAATAACAGACTATTAGGCTTCTTATGCAAGGAGTTGCAAATTCCTCTTAATCATTACCGGGCACTTCTAGCCTATTTTGTAACCTTGCAACCTGTTACTTAGTCTTTTGAAAATACGTCAGTTTACACTGGTAAATACAAATAAACAACACATTTTGAAAATATTTCAAAATTGTTTTAAGTACACAAAGGCACATGTATTTTATAAATAACTTGGGACAATAATAAAAATTATCTCGTATACAGTTTTACATGCTTGTCAATACATATGGGGCCCGGTACAGATACCGATAACATGATTAACTGACACGCCACTTTAACCCATAAAGGGTATCCCCAATATGGGTAGAAAATGTTTTATAATAGCATTAGCATCTGTCGGGTGTATGCCTACACCCCGTGCTTAAGTCGTGGCCTTTTGCAATTAAATGAGTCGGGGATATCCAGGACACGGTCGCATTAACCCCCAATGTTTAAGTTCTCAAGCAAAACAGATTAAAACAGGTTATGCGGATTTTCTAGTCACAATCTGACATATGATCTCATACCCGACCAAGCGGTAATAATTTACCGTATCCCAAGCCCGTATAGGGAAAACAGGTTAAGAGTATTTACCTGGCTTAAATAAGTCTTACAATGCAAGATAATATAATAAGCACAACTGTTATCAATTTAACTAAGCTTGGTTGCAATCTACTGGAATGCCTTAGTCTGCAATGGATGGTATAATAACCAATTAGAATGTTAACGGGTCCTTTTCAAGTCATAGACTTGGACCGGTTAACTTAAAATAGTGAAAATGGTACGATACACTAGATTAAGCGATGACCGGATAGAATGTATTTTAAACCCTCATAAGTCTAAGACTTGTATAATATGGGTAAACATGTTTACATTCTGGAATTTGAATTAAATCTGAAAAGATTTAACCCGTTTCGGTAAACTTACGTAAACTAGTTACATTAGCTTAACCGTACGCGCATAGGCAGTAACGGATGATCGGATGAGCTATAAACAAGTTCAATTAATATGCCAAAATATTTTAATTATGTGATAACATCAGTAGGTAATCAAATTTATATGACTTTTATGGTTTAAAACCAAACTATGCACCATAAGGGCATTTTAGTCATTATATCGCATAATTCATGAACTTGTATAAAAACTCATGTTATGAACAAGTTCATTATGCCAAAACATGTTAGTTATATTATCATATCAGTAAGTTATCTATTTCATATGTTTATCGTTGATTAAAGAGTAAATTACAAGTTTTGTCCTTTATGTTTGTGGTACGGAAGCGAATGAAAAAGTAAACCTGTCACACAAATCCGGCGACGTGACCGAGAGCCAAGAACCGGTGATCTCAAAAAAGGAACAAGTTTATTGATCAAACAAAATCTACGTAACTGGAAATCAGGAAAGAGTTTTTAAAAAACTGGCTCCTATCTTGCAAGATAGGCATGAGACTTTTTAGGAATTAAAACAACTTATTTGAAATTCAAATACGAAGATAAAACGAAAATAATTAATTAAAACAATTAACTAATGACGGCTCCCGACATACGAACCCGAAGGCAAACCAAACCCGTGTGCATGGCCAAAAGCCGTAACATGCAAGGGTTCGTGAGGATGGTTCGGCTCGGGATCATTCTCCCCCATCTGAAAAGGACTCGTCCTCGAGTCATCACTGGCGTCTTCATACGGAATCAGATCGGCTACGTTGAAAGTTGCGGATACGTTGTAGTGGCCCGGAAGATCAATCTGGTAGGCGTTATCGTTGATGCGTTTTAAGACACGAAATGGGCCATCCGCCCTAGGTTGTAGTTTTCCATGTCGACCCGGTGGAAAACGCTCTTTTCGAAGATGAATCCAAACCAAGTCACCCTCATTAAAGACCACTTTCTTCCTTTGTTTGTTTGTTTGCCTGTGCTTGGTACTGGAGATTATGTTTTATGATTTCATCTCGAACCTGTTTGTGAATTTCCTGAAGTTTCTTAGCACGTTCTTCCCCTTCGGCCGAAAACGAAGTAACGACGGGTGATGGGACGAGGTCAATTGGAGTGAACGGGTTTCGGCCATAGACAACAAAAAACGGTGACATACCCGTGGATCCATGGCTTGAACGGTTATAGGCGAATTCTGCTTGTGGTAGCACCGTGTCCCGTTGCTTAGGATTTTTTTCCACCAAACTTCGAAGTAGGTTTCCAAGGCTTCGGTTAGTGACCTCCGTCTGTCCGTCCGTCTGCGGGTGATGGGAGCTACTAAATTGTAGTTTCGAGCCCAACCGTTTCCATAAGGTTCTCCAGAAGTGGCTCATGAATTTAACATCACGATCCGATGTAAGGGTTTTCGGAATGCGATGCAAACGTACAATCTCATTAAAGTATAAGCGTGCCACCTGTGAAGCATCAAACGTTTTGGTGCATGGTAGAAAATGCGCCATTTTGGAAAACCGATCCACGACAACCATAATCGAGTCCTTTTATGTCTGTGTACGTGGAAGACCTAAAACGAAATCCAAACTGACATCCTCCCAAGGAGCGGAGGGAGTGGGGAGAGGAGTGTACAATCCCTGATTCGTCCCGTGTGTTTTTGCGACATGGCAAACTCGGCAACGTCGAATAACACGCATGACGTCTTTATCGATCCGTGGCCAATAAAAATTTTCTCGCACAAGTGAAACGGTTTTGTCCCGCCCGAAGTGACCCGCAAGTGCACCCTTGTGGCACTCGATGATGATAGCATGACAATAAGAAGACGCGGGGATGCACAGTTTGCTTTCCTTGTATAAGAACCCATCTCGGATCAAAAAATCACCCGGTGAGCCATTCCGACACAGCTCCCACGGTTTGGCAAAGTCGGGGTCGGCCTCATAAAGGTTTTTAATTGAGTCGAGACGGGCAACATGTGTGTGAACAACAACCGCTAAACTGGGTCGACGGCTTAGGGCGTCCGCGGCGGCATTGGCGTGGCCCGCCCGGTGTTTAATAACGAACGAAAATTCTTGCAGAAACTCGACCCACTTGGCATGGCGTGGATTAAATTCATTTGGCCCTGTATGTAACGTAAAGCTTGGTGATTCGAGAATAACACAAACTCATTCAGTAGCAAATAATGACGCCAATGTTCAAGAGATCGCACAATCGCGTAGAACTCCTTGTCGTATGTACTGTAACGATGACGACAATCGTTTAGATTTTCGCTAAAAAAAAGCAATCGACCTGTTTTGTTGGGACAAGACGCCCCCGATGCCTATACCTGAAGCATCGCACTCGACAGAAAACACGACATCGAAATTTGGTAGCGCAAGAACGGGCGCCTCGGTGACGGCCCGTTTCAAAGTATCGAATGCCTTTTGGGCTCCGGGTGTCTATGTGAACTTTGATGATTTCAAACAATCGGTAATAGGCCCGACAACTGAACTAAAGTTGCGTATGAAGCGGCGATAGAATGAAGCTAGCCCGTGAAAACTTCGTATATCATGAAGGGACGTAGGGGTCGGCCATGAAGTAATAGCTTCAACTTTGGTTGTGTCCATACGAATGCCTTTGCCCGAAACTAGGTATCCCAAAAAAATCACTTCCGGTTGTAGAAAATGGCACTTGGCCCGGTTAGCAAAAAGTTGTTGGGCCCGAATAACATCAAAAACGGACCGTAGGTGGCCCAAGTGCTGCTGGACAGATTTGCTAAAGATCAAAATGTCATCAAAATAAACCACCACACACTTACCGATGAATGCTTTGAAGACGTGATTCATTAACCGCATGAATGTGCTCGGTGCGTTCGATAGGCCGAAAGGCATAACCATCCACTCATATAAACCATCCCGAGTTTTGAAGGCGGTCTTCCACTCATCACCGGGCCGCATACGGATCTGATGATACCCGCTCCGTAAGTCAATTTTTGAAAAAAAATAGTAGCACCGCATAACTGGTCCAACAAGTCTTCGAAACGTGGAATCGGGAAACTGTATTTAACCGTAATCTTGTTGACCGCTCGACTATCAATGCACATTCGGTAGGCCCCATTAGGTTTAGGAACGAGAAGAGCGGGGACGGCGCACGGGCTCATGCTCTCTCGAATAAGTCCCTTTTCCAACAGATCACGGACTTGGTTTTGTAGCTCGTCGAACTCTTTAGGGTTCATGCGATAAGCGGGTTTGTTCGGAATGCTTGCCCCGGGTAGGAAATCGATACAGTGCTGAATTTCCCGCATCAACGGAAGACCTTTGGGTATGTCTTCGGGAAAAATATCGTGAAACTCGTTAAGTAAAGGGTGAACCGCCGCCGGTGGGGAGCCAACAACCGAGTTTTCCTCGGCAATGAAGAGGCCGAGGATGAGAGTAGTCCCCGTCAGCCGTGAGAAATCGATGAACTCGGACCGTGAGACGATCATAGCAGCGGGTTGGGTGTCGCACGGGTCCATTAGGGCTAATGTAATGTTGATACTGTCTTTTTAAAAGAATAGGTATTGCGAAACCCATCATGGCGTGTCCGCCGATCAAACTGCCAAGGTCGGCCGAGAAGGATGTGGCATGCATCCATGGGTATGATCTCGCACCACACTTCATCTACGTACTTGTTACCAATGGAAAACGGAACGAGGCAGCGGTGTGTAACCTTGACGATGTTACTTTTTTTTAACCACGTGAGTTGATAAGGCTCTGGGTAGTCGTGTTTTTGAAACCCGAGTTTATCAACCATGAGTGTAGAAACCATGTTTTCGCAACTACCTCCGTCGATAATCATCATGCAAACTTTCCCTTTGGAGGTGCACTTTGTACAGAAGATATTATGACGAAGCCACGCCGTGTCGTCCTCGGGTTTAGCCACGGTAGAGTTGAGGACCCGTTGAACAATGAGGGCCTCCCCACGGTATGGAAAAAGTGTCTCGGAAGGCTCGTCATTTTGCTCATCATCGGTATCATAAACTGGAAGGGTATCATCGGTTAAGGCAACGACTTGGCGGTTCGGGCATTCACGGCGAAGATGTCCGATGCCTTGACATTTGTAACACCTCTGGACGGATGGGCTAGCGGTGTTCGGTAAAGGTTGTGTTGTGGATTGGGCCTGGGTGGGCGGAGCGTTGGCTTTGATGGGCCTGGACGGTTTGCAATGGAACTGGAAGTGGGATTTCGGGTTATAGGTATTGGTTTAGATGGTGGTGGCTTGGTGGCTTGGACTTTCCCCGAATTTGTTTTTCGACCCGTAAGGACAGCCGGAAAATGTCATCGAAGGTCCAATAGGGCTGTCACACCCCCAAAATTCCACACGCGGAGTACCACCGCTTGGAGGCGTGACTGACCAGGATCAAGCCATCAATCATATCAAACATAGCATTTAATAATAATAAAAGTAGTTAAGGTAGTTCATCAAGACATGATTGATGTTTCAAAACCAAACATTGTTTAAGTAGCGGAAGCATAGTAATGTAATCTCGAAATAGTTATAAGTTCAAATATCGTTCATGATCCAAATCCCACAACGACCTGCTCCTCCCTGTGCAAGCTCCATTATGTACCTAAGGTCCTGCAAGGCATGCAGCAAATAATCAACAAACTAGTTGAGCGAGTTCACAGAAAGTAAGTTCATAACATAGTGCATAAGTATAACTAGTGGGGGCTTCCCAAACCTTGTGTTTATATCACCGGTGGGGGCTTCCCACGTTTATCCTTACTAATGAGGGCTTCTCATTAGTGGTACTTACTAGACTAACTTCCAACCATGTGTTCTTCTTTACCGAGAACAGGAGTACGTACTGGGTCACGTAGGCTTTACGTGACGTGCCCTTCCCCGAGGACAGTGGTACGCGTGGGGGCTACGTAGGCTTTACGCAGCGTGTCCTTCCGACCCGGAAGACAGTAGAAGGTATTGGGTTACGTAGGCTTTACGTAACGTGTCCTCCCGACCCGGGAGACAAATGGCAAATACTGGGTTACGTAGGCTTTACGTAACGTGTCCTGACTATCCTGAGGACGATGGTCTATAGTCTAGTGAATGCGTAAGTACGAGTAATCATTCCATATCCAACATATCCAACCTAATTCCCAACCCGGGAATCCCATGCCTTGGCTGTGTGAACTCACCTTGGTTTGCTCGGCAGATACACAAAGAGTACAGGTAAGCTAGTAAATGGTCAACCACGTCCTATCATGGTTATAATACAAGTCAGGTTTTGACTTCACGTAATACACGTGTGCATCACATATGTTAACACGTTACCATCACGTATGCATGTAAACAGGTAAGAGCATAGCATTAACATTCATGTGCGATCCAATGTCTAAGCCCGAAAGTCAATCAACCCAATTAACATTCAACCAATTCATATAACGGCCCAATCTAAACAGTCCAGATTCTCAATCGGCCCAAATAGTAGACGCATACAAGTCCAATAACAAACAGTCCACAAATCCAAATCATTGGGCCCAACTGATTGGGCCCGTGACAGTGAAGGCCTAAACAGTGTACGTGCATATTGGTCTCGAGTCGCAACTAATGATCTCAAGTCGCAACCGGGTTACGAGTCGCAACAGGTGGTCACGGTTCATCATGGTCCAGTTACGAGTCGCAACGGGACTCGCAACCGTGGTCTCGGCTTGTGCTGTTTGTGTGCGAGTGCTGTGGTTTCGAGTCGCAACGGGACTCGCAACCATGGTTTCGGGTTATGCTGCTTGTGGTCTCGAGTCGAGACTATGGGTTTCGACTCGCAATCAGTGTGTCGCAACCGATCATGTAACGGATTATAACAGTTTCCTTATTTCATTTAACAAAATCCCGTAATTCCAGCAAACAGATTTGGCAGTTTCAATAACAGATCAATCATGGCAATTATCAGATCAATTACCAACATTTATCAATTTCATAACATATTCATATGATCAACTCGTGTAATCAACATCAAGAACAGCCAATTTCTAATAATCAAACATGTAAATAACTAACTTATAGGCTAGCATGCAATCTAAAACATCACAGCCGGTTACAAGCACATGCAATTCAACCGATTTAACACTAAGAACATCGACTAATCAGCAACATATGATCCGGTTCTGTTCTAGCATATCAACATATATCACCGAAAGTAAATATATAGATTCTGTTGTGTCTTACTAGCATGCACCCTAATCGGTTTAACCTAGACATAGAGTCATAACATCATACCAAATCATCATCAACATACCGAGCATATACAACACACATCAATGGGTAACATACTAACCGGAAGATAGGATCAAACACAAGAAAAGTGGGCCGAATGGAAGAGCAAGATCTCCGATCCTCTGAGTTATTCGCCGTCGGGTTCTAGGCAAACCGAAAGAGAGAGAGAAGGTCTAGGGTTTGTGTGTGTGTGTGTGATTTGTAACAACAATGAGAATCAAACCCTTACCAAAAGGTTTTGTGTTTGCGAGTGGGGAGTGGGCCGAGCCCACTAGGCTGCCTAATGGATCCGTATACAAGGTGTGGCCCAAAAGGCTTGTGTGACCGGTTATAATGTGCGGTTTGGGTTTGGCTCGTTTAACATGCAAACATGTATCACACAATGCACATAATCACACACGTACTCACATAATTATATAATCAAGTTCCCATAGTACGTAACATCATATCATTCGTTAACTCAAAGTGTCATATAAGCACACATAACGTTACATCTAAGCAAGTCTAAAGTTCGAGTTGTCACATTATCCCCAACTAATTGGAAATTTCGTCCCGAAATTTGGTATGCACTCACTGAGGAAGCTAGGCAAACTGTATTGTTTACTGATTTTCCTGGGGTGTCACATCCTCCCCCCGTTGATCTGGAATTTCGTCCCGAAATTCCGAAGTAGTAGCTTCAGCCTCAGTAGTGGTAGCATTGGTTTCGAATAATTGGGGGTACTTTTCTGTCATCCTGTCTTCGCGTTCCCAGGTGTACTCTGGGCCACGTTTGGAGTTCCAACGAACTCGAACAAGAGGGATTCTCTTGCTTTTGAGGGCCTTCACATCCCGGTCCGTGATTTCAACTGGTTCCTCGACGAACTGCAACCGCTCGTCGATAGTGAGTTCCTTAAAAGGAATGATGAGGTTTTCATCTGATAGGCACTTCTTTAAATTCGACACATGAAAGACATTGTGAACTGCCCCGAGTTCAGCTGGTAGGTTTAGCTTGTATGCTACTTTGCCAATCTTTTCTATGATTTCGAACGGTCCGACGTACCGCGGATTTAGTTTGCCCCGTTTGCCAAAACGTACCACACCCTTCCAGGGTGAGACTTTCAATAATACCCGGTCCCCGACCTGAAATTCCAAAGGTTTTCTACGCTTGTTCGCGTAGGCTTTCTGACGATCGCGTGCTGCCGCCATGCGTTGTCGTATCTGTGCGATCTTTTTTGTGGCGTCCACTACAATCTCTGGACCCGTGATCTGACTATCCCCCACCTCTGCCCAACAGAGAGGTGACCGGCATTTACGTCCGTACAATGCCTCGAATGGAGCGGCTTGAATGCTGGTATGATAACTATTATTATACGAGAACTCCACCAAAGGGAGATGTTTTTCCCAGCCGTTGCCGAAATCGATAACGCATGCCCGAAGCATGTCTTCGAGAGTTTGGATCGTACGCTCAGACTGCCCATCCGTCTGAGGATGATATGCTGTGCTCATGTCTAACCGTGAGCCGAAAGATTTGTGCATCGCTTGCCATAGCTCTGACGTGAATCGTGCATCGCGATCCAAAATGATAGATGTGGGCACCCCGTGCCTCGAAACAACTTCTTTAAGATAGACGTCTGCGAGAGTGGAGAACTTATCCGTTTCCTTTATAGGTAAGAAGTGTGCAGACTTGGTGAGTCGATCCACGATCACCCATATGGTATCATTTCCCCGCTGGGATCTGGGTAGGCCTGTAACGAAATCCATGGAAATTTCTTCCCATTTCCATTGAGGTATCTTAGGCTGTTGAAGTAGACCAGCTGGTTTCTGATATTCAACCTTGACTCTCGCACAGGTCAAGCATTTTCCAACGTACGTAGCGATGTGGGCCTTCATACTAGGCCACCAATAAGTAGTGCTGATGTCGTGGTACATTTTGTCCGACCCTGGATGTACCGAGTAGCGAGACTTGTGAGCTTCATCCATTACAAGTTCGCGTAGACCGCCATAAAGTGGGACCCAAATACGCCCCGTTACATAGTAGACGCCGTCTGCCTTCTGTTCCATTCGTTGTCGTGATCCGCGTAAGGCTTCAGCCTTGACGTTTTCGGGTTTTAATGCTTCTACCTGAGCAGTTCGTATCTGTGTAGGAAGGCTAGACTGAATCGTAAGCTGTAGCGCTCGCACGCGCCGTGGTAAAGTGTCTTTCCGACTGAGGGCATCAGCCACAACATTGGCTTTGCCCGGATGATACTTGATAGCGCATTCGTAATCGTTAAGTAACTCAACCCATCGTCGTTGACGCATGTTCAAATCCTTCTGCTTAAGGATATGCTCGAGACTCCTGTGATCGGTGTAAATCGTGCACCTGGTACCGTACAGGTAGTGTCGCCATATCTTAAGCGCGAAAACAACAGCTCCCAGCTCTAAATCGTGCGTCGTGTAGTTCCGTTCATGAACCTTGAGTTGACGAGAGGCGTAAGCGATAACCTTGTCGCGTTGCATTAATACACATCCAAGTCCCCGAATGGATGCATCACAATATACCACAAAGTCATCTGTGCCCTCTGGCAAGGAGAGGATAGGTGCACTGCAAAGTCTATCCTTTAAGTGCTGAAAAGCAGTCTCCTGGGGTTCTCCCCAGCGATAGGTGACACCCTTCTGTGTCAGTAGCGTAAGCGGCTGAGCAATCTTTGAGAAATCCTTGATAAACCGTCTGTAGTAACCCGCCAAACCCAAGAATTGGCGTATTTCTGTCGGCGTACGCGGTGCAGGCCAGTTTCTGATCGAATCTACCTTGGATGGATCGACATGGATCCCATCCCTGTTTACCACATGGCCTAAGAAGTGGACTTCACGAAGCCAGAAGTCGCACTTAGAAAACTTAGCGTATAGCTGTTCCTTCCGAAGGAGTTCCAAAATAAGACGAAGATGCTGCTCGTGTTCCTCCTGACTCTTGGAGTAAATCAGAATGTCGTCGATGAATACTATGACGAACTTGTCAAGATAGGGTTTGCACACCCTGTTCATAAGGTCCATAAATACAGCAGGCGCGTTCGTTAACCCGAATGGCATGACAAGAAACTCGTAGTGACCATAACGAGTTCTGAAGGCTGTCTTGGAGACGTCCTCATCCCGGACTCTCAGCTGATGATAACCAAACCTCAAGTCTATCTTCGAATAGTAGCACGACCCTTGCAACTGGTCGAATAAGTCATCTATGCGCGGAAGAGGATAACGGTTCTTCACCGTCACCTTGTTGAGTTCACGGTAGTCGATACACATCCTGAACGTACCGTCTTTCTTCTTCACGAAAAGTACTGGAGCTCCCCAAGGCGAAGAGCTTGGACGAATAAAGCCCTTTTCCAAGAGCTCTTGTAGCTGCTTTGACAATTCTTCCAATTCTGATGGGGCTAGACGATACGGTGCGCGAGCTATGGGTGCTGCTCCTGGAGCGAGCTCGATCTGAAATTCGACCTGACGATGAGGCGGTAAGCCAGGTAAGTCTTCAGGAAACACCTGAGGGTAATCGCGTACAATTGGAATATCCTCCAATTTCTTTTCTTTTACTGATGCGTCTGTAACGAGTGCCAGAATGGCAGTGTGTCCCTTTCGTAAACATTTCTGCGCCTTTAAGAAAGAGATGATGCCAACCACTGCACCACTCTTGTCGCCTTGTACTTCGAGAGGTTCCTGACCCGAACGAGGAATGCGAATTATCTTCTCGCTGCATAAGATTTCTGCCTGGTGTTGGGATAACCAATCCATCCCAATCACGACGTCGAAGCTACCCAAAACTATGGGAATGAGATCGATAGAGAAAGCTTGACCAGCTAAGACAAGATTACAACCCTGAACTACGTGCGTGGCTTCTAGACTTTTACCGTTAGCTAACTCTACTACATGTTTGGTGGGTAAAAGTGTTGGTGCACGTTTTAGCAGTTGACACATTTTCACAGACATATAGCTTGTATCCGCACCCGAATCAAATAAAACAGTAATCATAAATGTTGTCGAGGAGAAACTTACCCATAACCACATTGGGATCGTTCACTGCGTCGCCTCGACCTAGTACGAATGCACGACCACGAGCTTCATTGCCGTTGTTGTTGTTCCCGCCGTTGTTATGCCCATTGCCCTGGTTATTGTTGTTGCGATTCTGGTTCAACTGAGGGCAATCGCGTTTGAAGTGACCTTCAGCCCCACACTGGAAACATCCCCGGTTTCCACGCTGTGGCTGCTGCTGCTGCTGGTTTTGTGGAGCTGGTAGCTGAGGCTGCTGATTCTGATTCGCAGGCCGTGGACTCCTACAGTCTTTGGCCTCGTGACCCATCTTAAGACACCTTTGACAACGACCCTTGTTACACGGGCCATTGTGATGTCTGTGGCAATTGTAGAACTTAGGTTGACTTCCCTGATATCTCCTCTGTCTGTGACCACCAGAGGATTGCTGACTGGGACTCTGATAGTGGTCAATCTTCTGCTGCTGAGCTTGTGGCTGAACAGATGCTGAACCTTTACTAGAATCTCCTTCCCACTTTCTTTTGCTTTCGCTAGTAGTAGCAGGAGTAGCTGAAGGAGTGACTGTAGCAGTAGCGTTGACACGCTTAGGCAGTTTATTCTGATCCACTGCCTGGTCGGTGATGCGATGAGCGAGACGTTGGATTTCCTGGATGTTGTCGAGATTAGCCGATGTGACATGGCTTTGGATTTCTGGCGCCAATCCCTTGAGATACATCTCAATGCGCTTGTATGGTGGGTCCACCATAGTTGGGCACAATACAGCCAGCTCATTCGACCGTTTAGTATACGCTTCGATCTCTGACCCAACCATTTTCAGGTTATACAGCTCGTCTTCCAGCTTGTGAATATCTTCACGCGTACAATACTCACGCTTGATGAGTTCCTTAAAATCGTTCCAGGGTGTGGCGTTAGCAGCTGCCAACCCAAGAATCTGCACCTGCGCGTTCCACCAGGTTAGCGCGATTCCTTCCAAGGTGCCGGTGGCATACTTGACCTTGTGAGCCTCAGGGCACTCGCACATTTCGAATACTGATTCTAGCTTTTCAAACCAATGGAGGAGTCCCACTGCCCCCTCGGTGCCGCTGAAAGAGTTTGGACGACAGTCCATGAAGTTCTTGAATGTGCAGACAGGCTGCTGCGCGTGTTGACCTATTGTGTACGAATAGGACGAAGTTAAATACGAGAGTTAATGCAGGATCTAAAGATCCTGGTGTGTGCCTATACTGCAGGATATACTACCTGCTTGAGCTGCTGCAACTGCCGCAGCAACTTGATCTTGAACGAGAGCCTCTAGCTGGGCTTGTGTCATGTTAATTCGTCCAGACATGATCTTCATTGTAACAAGTAGCGTAAGTAAGAATGGTTCGCGAATAGGGCGATGACAGAAAAGTGTAAGCACGTAGGGATTCTCATGCTATGGTATCATGTGTATCTAAACATAATGCGAGCAAAGTTCTAAGCAGTTCTAGCAAACAGGCAATAAACATAAACCTTATTACCTAGGATGTCGAGTCTTGCACGTGGAGCGAAGCGTCGTTGTGGATCGTTGAGAGCACTGTACTGGTTATAGTCCGGTTTTAATAAAAACGTTTCCCCATATTAAAACCAAGTTCTCTATAACCAATGGCTCTGATACCAATCTGTCACACCCCCAAAATTCCACACGCGGAGTACCACCGCTTGGAGGCGTGACTGACCAGGATCAAGCCATCAATCATATCAAACATAGCATTTAATAATAATAAAAGTAGTTAAGGTAGTTCATCAAGACATGATTGATGTTTCAAAACCAAACATTGTTTAAGTAGCGGAAGCATAGTAATGTAATCTCGAAATAGTTATAAGTTCAAATATCGTTCATGATCCAAATCCCACAACGACCTGCTCCTCCCTGTGCAAGCTCCATTATGTACCTAAGGTCCTGCAAGGCATGCAGCAAATAATCAACAAACTAGTTGAGCGAGTTCACAGAAAGTAAGTTCATAACATAGTGCATAAGTATAACTAGTGGGGGCTTCCCAAACCTTGTGTTTATATCACCGGTGGGGGCTTCCCACGTTTATCCTTACTAATGAGGGCTTCTCATTAGTGGTACTTACTAGACTAACTTCCAACCATGTGTTCTTCTTTACCGAGAACAGGAGTACGTACTGGGTCACGTAGGCTTTACGTGACGTGCCCTTCCCCGAGGACAGTGGTACGCGTGGGGGCTACGTAGGCTTTACGCAGCGTGTCCTTCCGACCCGGAAGACAGTAGAAGGTATTGGGTTACGTAGGCTTTACGTAACGTGTCCTCCCGACCCGGGAGACAAATGGCAAATACTGGGTTACGTAGGCTTTACGTAACGTGTCCTGACTATCCTGAGGACGATGGTCTATAGTCTAGTGAATGCGTAAGTACGAGTAATCATTCCATATCCAACATATCCAACCCAATTCCCAACCTGGGAATCCCATGCCTTGGCTGTGTGAACTCACCTTGGTTTGCTCGGCAGATACACAAAGAGTACAGGTAAGCTAGTAAATGGTCAACCACGTCCTATCATGGTTATAATACAAGTCAGGTTTTGACTTCACGTAATACACGTGTGCATCACATATGTTAACACGTTACCATCACGTATGCATGTAAACAGGTAAGAGCATAGCATTAACATTCATGTGCGATCCAATGTCTAAGCCCGAAAGTCAATCAACCCAATTAACATTCAACCAATTCATATAACGGCCCAATCTAAACAGTCCAGATTCTCAATCGGCCCAAATAGTAGACGCATACAAGTCCAATAACAAACAGTCCACAAATCCAAATCATTGGGCCCAACTGATTGGGCCCGTGACAGTGAAGGCCTAAACAGTGTACGTGCATATTGGTCTCGAGTCGCAACTAATGATCTCGAGTCGCAACCAGGTTACGAGTCGCAACAGGTGGTCACGGTTCATCATGGTCCAGTTACGAGTCGCAACGGGACTCGCAACCGTGGTCTCGGCTTGTGCTGTTTGTGTGCGAGTGCTGTGGTTTCGAGTCGCAACGGGACTCGCAACCATGGTTTCGGGTTATGCTGCTTGTGGTCTCGAGTCGAGACTATGGGTTTCGACTCGCAATCAGTGTGTCGCAACCGATCATGTAACGGATTATAACAGTTTCCTTATTTCATTTAACAAAATCCCGTAATTCCAGCAAACAGATTTGGCAGTTTCAATAACAGATCAATCATGGCAATTATCAGATCAATTACCAACATTTATCAATTTCATAACATATTCATATGATCAACTCGTGTAATCAACATCAAGAACAGCCAATTTCTAATAATCAAACATGTAAATAACTAACTTATAGGCTAGCATGCAATCTAAAACATCACAGCCGGTTACAAGCACATGCAATTCAACCGATTTAACACTAAGAACATCGACTAATCAGCAACATATGATCCGGTTCTGTTCTAGCATATCAACATATATCACCGAAAGTAAATATATAGATTCTGTTGTGTCTTACTAGCATGCACCCTAATCGGTTTAACCTAGACATAGAGTCATAACATCATACCAAATCATCATCAACATACCGAGCATATACAACACACATCAATGGGTAACATACTAACCGGAAGATAGGATCAAACACAAGAAAAGTGGGCCGAATGGAAGAGCAAGATCTCCGATCCTCTGAGTTATTCGCCGTCGGGTTCTAGGCAAACCGAAAGAGAGAGAGAAGGTCTAGGGTTTGTGTGTGTGTGTGATTTGTAACAACAATGAGAATCAAACCCTTACCAAAAGGTTTTGTGTTTGCGAGTGGGGAGTGGGCCGAGCCCACTCGGCTGCCTAATGGATCCGTATACAAGGTGTGGCCCAAAAGGCTTGTGTGACCGGTTATAATGTGCGGTTTGGGTTTGGCTCGTTTAACATGCAAACATGTATCACACAATGCACATAATCACACACGTACTCATATAATTATATAATCAAGTTCCCATAGTACGTAACATCATATCATTCGTTAACTCAAAGTGTCATATAAGCACACATAACGTTACATCTAAGCAAGTCTAAAGTTCGAGTTGTCACAAGGGCTGTAAGTGAACGATGTCGGCTATATCCGTTTGTAACCCCCCCAAAAATCGGGCTATGATTTGTTCGTTCTCTTCATCAATCCCACAACGCATACGCAATCGTTCAAACTCCATAATAAATTGTTCGACGGATAAAGTACCTTGCTTACAGTTGTGATAGTCGAGATACAAATCCTGACGATGGTTGACCGGTAGAAATTTAGCTTTATGCAATCTCTTCATCTTGTCCCACGTCTCCACTTTCGGTTTCCCTTCGTATAAACGTTGCTTCCGAACGTGCTCCCACCATAAAGAAGCATGTTTCCGAAGTTTAATTGCCACCAGTTTAACTTTAAGATGATCGGGAATCTCGCGTAACTTGAAAACCCGGTCAACAGTATGGATCCATTCAATGAAATCATCCGGTTGTAACTGACCTTCAAACACCGGGATTTCGACACGTACCCCAAAGCCTTCAAGTGATCAACCGGCGGTGGTGATTGGTGACGGCGTGGGCGTCCCCCGAATGGGTTTCGGCCGTCCTCATCCCCACTGTGGAATTCCGATTCGGTGCGTTCATCATCCCTGCCATCGTTGCGCAGTTCTAACTCCCGAACCCTCCATTGCAAACGTTCAATTTCTGCGTCTCGAGGATCTGGATCACGAAAATCTCCGTTGCCTCCTGCGGCGTATCGACGGTGAAAATCACGATTAAACCTCCAGTTTTCTGCCATGGCTCTGATGCCAAATGGTACGGAAGCGAATGAAAAAGTAAACCCGTCACACAAATCCGGCGACGTGACCGAGAGCCAAGAACCGGCGATCTCAAAAAAGGAACAAGTTTATTGATCAAACAAAATCTACGTAACTGGAAATCAGGAAAGAGTTTTTAAACAAACGGGCTCCTATCTTGCAAGATAGGCATGAGACTTTTTAGGAATTAAAACAACTTATTCGAAATTCAAATACGAAGATAAAATGAAAATAATTAATTAAAACAATTAACTAATGACGGCTCCCGACATACGAACCCGAAGGCAAACCAAACCCATGTGCATGGCCAAAAGCCGTAACATGCAAGGGTTCGTGAGGATGGTTCGGCTCGGGATCAGTTTGTCTCAAATTTCAGGCGTTGTCCTTTACCTTCAAAATTGATTAGTTTTGGACTTAATGTTAAAAAACATTACACGTTATGTCCTTTAGACCAAACCCAGTTAGAATTTTCTGTTAAGTTATGTCACATGCATTGCACACAAGGGTATAACAGTCATTTCCCCTCATCACATCTCTCTCTCTCTCTCTCTCTCAACTGAAAGTCCTTCTCTCTCTCTTCTCTCTCTCTCAAACACAATACTTGTTATTATTTATTTATTATTATGGTTATTATTTATTTATTTATTTTTTTGGGTAAAGGAAATTCTTTGTTCAATGTCATTAATGCATTTTGTTCTTGTATCTTGATGGAAACTCAAAACTCAACTGAATGAACATGCAATGCTGACAAGGTGGTATGTTTTTTTGGTACCTTTTGTTTTTATATGTTTTAATTTGTTGCCTACTGAATTGTTTTTATGTGTTTGAATTTGTTGCCTATTGAGAATAACATTAACCACTGATGCATTGACTAGGTTTCAGAATATAGATATTCATTATAAGTTTGGGAAAATAGACACAACACACTGAATTTAAGTATTCAGCTACTATAACTGGAATTTAAATAAATGAGAAATGTAATAGAATAATTTATTAGCTCTTTAGTTCTAGGTTTATGATCGTAGTTAGTTGGTAAGGTTGAGATTGTTATGATCATAGCATAGATTCATAACCTATATTTTACATTAAGTTTAAATCATACACAAATATAAAGAACTTACATGGATTCATGACATAAACTAGCAGAAACGTTTCTAAGAATTCATCTACCATGTTCGAGTTTGAAAAAATGTGCCTTCTATAATGTTTTTTTTATTGTTTACTAAAATCAAATGAGTATCAGATTCTAAAAATGTATGAAAATGGATTCTAAACTTCCTATAACAAACACCACTAAATATGTACACAAATTTTAAATTATATGGTTTTAAAGACAAAAAAAATATCGATATTTATAATTTATGACAAGCAAGTGAGTACAAGCCTATGAGAATCTATAGATTGTCGCTTGTACGAAAAATTAACCCAAAATTTTAAAAAATTATTCTGCCCATCAAATTCCTCAATATTTAATATTTAATAATGAATAAAATAATACGACTCGCCGAGTTTTTGTCAGAACGATTCGCGATTTCTCTTCCTTATCTTTGCCGATCAAGAACGCAACGCAATCCCCACATAAAGCCTACAACTTTACTCTCTCTCTCTCTCTCTCTCTCTAACTTCTGCTGGGTGTTTTTCTTTCAGTACCAATACACATTTGTTTCAATTTGTCGGATTTGTTGTAGTGGAATTGAAAATTGAGCATGTGGGGTTTCGATTCTTGTTCCTAATAAAGTTAATCCAAGATTAACTTTTGACGATTGGATCTTTACGATGTGGGTTTAACTTCAAGATGTGGGTTTGAAAGTTTGCGTGCAAGGTGTTTGTGAAAAGTCCTCAGTGAGTGTTTGAGGATAAAGAGTGGAAAAAGATGGGATCCGGAAATGGGTTTTACTCTACTGGGGAGTTTAGTTTGGAAGCAAAGTGGTTGATTGATCCGAAGCATCTTCTTGTTGGTCCAAAGATTGGAGAGGGTGCACATGCTAAAGTGTATGAGGGCAAGTAAGTCAGGTTTATCATGATTTGTTGTTGATTAAAATGTTAAATGTCATGTTTTGTTTGGTGATTTTGTGATGATTGGAAGATGGGATCTCATTGGTTTGTGATATTTTGTAGCATAAGTTGTTTAAAATGTTGGATTTTGCTGTAATTTGTGGGGTTTTTAAGTCTTAAATTGGTTGATCACATTGTTAGAATGTTATTTGAAAGTGTTTTTTGTAATTTGAAGATTCGGGTTGGACAAAATTTCACATTCGAAATCGCCATCTTGAATTCTCAATTTTGGTTAATTTGATCCAATGATGTTTTTTTTCCTTCATTCAAGCTGATTTGGTTGTCTTTCATGATTGTGTGTGTGTGTGTGTGTGTTTACAGATATAAAAGCCAGAATGTTGCAATTAAAATTATAAACAAAGGCGATACGCCAGAAGAAATTGCTAAGATTGAAGGAAGTTTTGGGCGAGAGATTGCAATGTTATCTAAAGTTCAACACAAGAATTTAGTAAAGGTAGTGTTTTGATATTAAAGATGTAGCATTTTGATCTTGAATGAATATCAAATTTTGATATTTTTTTTATATTCTATTTTTCTCTGTGATCACAGTTCATCGGAGCGTGCAAAGCACCAATCATGGTTATAGTGACTGAGCTTCTTACTGGCGGGACACTAAGGAAATACCTGGTTAATATGCGGCCTAGGGGTTTGGATAGGCACGTTGCTATTGGGTTTGCACTTGATATTGCTCGTGCAATGGAATGCTTACACTCACACGGGATCATTCACCGTGATTTAAAACCTGGTAAATCACTTTATTCCTTCTTTTAAAAATGGATTCTTCGCCAATTTGTTACTCTTGTTCATTCAATATGTAAACATAGATAAGGGCTTATGAATTAGATCATTTAAAGAAACTGGAGCATAGATGTCACTAGCGATCGCTACAGTTGCTATAGCGAATAGCGTGGCGTATAGGTCCATGCTCGCTATATGGTCTGTAGCGATAGATAGCGGCCTTTAATTTTTTTTATTTGTTTTTTTTAATATGAATAGCAATCAAATATAGCAAGAAAATAGCTGGATTTTAGGTTTTTGTTAAATATACATGTAAAATAGCGTATATACCAGGGTATTTTGATATAATATACGTATAAAAAATTTATTATTTTTTTCTAGCGCCCGCTATTTATCACTATTCGCTAATCGCTATGTAGCCTATAGGTACCTTATCGCTATTTGTCGTTATTCGCCATTGGTTCAAACATGTTCTTTGATTGCGCACAGTTGAGTTGACCATTAATGCCCCCATTAATCAATAACTAAATACGCATCAATATGTATTTTGTTTCAGAAAACTTGCTGCTGACCGCAGATCACAAATCTGTGAAACTTGCTGACTTTGGTTTAGCAAGAGAAGAATCATTAACAGAGATGATGACTGCAGAAACCGGAACTTACCGCTGGATGGCTCCCGAGGTTTTCTATTTTCAACAGAAATGATTTACGGCTTTTCTTTTCTGCTTCTCATTATCTGACGTTCATGTACCTGCTTTTTTTTGTCCGTACGTGTGTAGCTTTACAGTACAGTAACACTGAGGCAGGGAGAGAAGAAGCATTATAACCACAAGGTAGACGCTTATAGCTTTGCAATCGTCTTGTGGGAGCTTATACACAATAAGATGCCGTTCGAGGGCATGTCGAATCTTCAAGCAGCCTATGCAGCAGCTTTTAAGGTATGTACATTCATATATATTCTCTACAGTTTTTTATCAAATGAATCTCACATGTAGATCGTTGTATATTGTGCTGGTATGATAAACTTGCATCACTAGCGTGTTCGCTTTTGTTTTTGCAGAATGTGAGACCGAGTGCCGATGACCTCCCTAAAGATTTAGCACTAATTGTGACATCTTGTTGGAAGGAAGATCCGAATGCTCGGCCAAATTTCAGTCAAATAATACAAATGCTTCTCCATTATCTATCCGCTGTCAACCCACCGCCATCTGAATCTGCTGCCGCCATCCCACCTCGGATGTTCAACGGCTTTCTACCAGATTCTCCTGGTACAAGCACCTTAATCTCAAAACAGAATGAAACACCGAAAACACCCCTGCAAAACAGCCCCCGCGGGGGTACGTTCTCATGCTTTTACCAGTGTTGTTGGTGATGACAGACAGAAGATGGATACGGAAGGGATACATAGGGAATACGGTTAAATAGGATGATGATCGGGTTATGGGCATTAGATGATATGTATAAGGTGTAAATTGCTATGAACTGACTTAGGTGATGACATAGGTTGGTGTGATGATAGTTGTGATTGTAAAATATAAGAACCGTTCGGTTCCGAAGGCCCTTCAACCCACACACAACTCAATAAAAGATCTTTGTTTTTTTTTACGTTTGTTACGAACTCTATTTATTGATATGATACTTTGAAGGGTCAACATTACTATTATAATCAGTAAGTTATATCACAGTCTACATGTAAGAATGTTTATATTGAGTGGCGAATGCAAGTGCTTAGGGTTTTTAAATGGTATTTTGGTATGGGAAAGATAAAGTTCACAGATATATGAATCTAATGATATGATACAAATATATGAATATGATTCTTGTGTTATTGAATATGTAAAAATAAAGAGTTTATTATTGTTTTCGTCCCTGTGGTTTGTCAAAAATCACTATTTCAGTCCATTAGTTTAAAAATTGTGATTTCAATCCCTGTAGTTTCATTTTCGTAACCATTTCAGTCCAACTCCGTTAACCCCATCCATTTATTCTGTTAAGTACACGTGAATTGACCATAATGCCCTTATTAATAAAAAAACAAAAAGATATCTAAATGAGTTCATTACTGTTTTCGTCCCTGTGGTTTGTCAAAAGTCACTATTTCAGTCCCTGTGGTTTCACTTTCGTAACCATTTCAGTCCAGTCTCCTAACACCGTCTATTTTACCGTTAAGTTTTTAATGAAATACTTAAATTACCCTTGTGTTAATTAAATATGGACTTATATGATTTTATTGTTGTATGACATGTGGACTTAAATTGAATTGTAGGGTTCGACCCACCATGGCTTCAGTAGAAGTAGAAGTCTGGCACTATTTTTACATATATTGTTCCAAAATTTTAATTTTGGATTTTAGAATGAGAAAATGTCTAGGTAAGCATTATTTTTCAAAGTTATTATGTTAATTGATGCTGCTAGGAAGATATTAATTGGGGTGGGGTAATGGGTCGCCGGGCATTAAGAGGGTGGGTTGTGATGCCGGAGACTGGACTGAAATGGTTACGAAAGTGAAACCACATGGACTAAAATCGCAATTTTTAAACTAATGGACTGAAATAGTGATTTTTGACAAACCATATGGACGAAAACAGTAATTAACTCATTTAGATATCTTTTTGTTTTTTATTAATAAGGGCATTATGGTCAATTCACATGTACTTAACAGAATAAATGGATGGGGTTAACGGAGGTGAACATAAATGGTTACGAAAGTGAAACCACAGGGACTGAAATCGCAATTTTTAAACTAATGGACTGAAATAGTGATTTTTGACAAACCACAGAGACAAAACAGTAATTAACTCAAAAAAAAAAGTTGGGCTCTTACGAGGAAGAGACACTTGTGGGGAGTCTCCACAAATTAATTATTGTATGGTAACCAACTGATCACTATTTTTTTAAAAACTCTGCAGAGGCAATAAAATCCTAATAATGGACATTTTGAAAAGTACCAATAAGAAAAAACCACATAAGCTAAACCGGAAAAAAATCTCTGATCTATTAGGCACAAAAAATCTTGAAAAGTACAACATGTCCACAAAAACATTTAACTAAAACAATACACGTGTAAATAACCGGGTAAATCTTAGGCGGCACGCTTCTATGAGTCAGCTCTTTTCTGAACCAGCTAATTTTTGCCGGCTCAGAAACGTGTCAACTAGAATTAGGCGACTCTTTACACGTATTATGCTATTACTCATCTCCACATGGATAATGCCTTTTGTTGCAACATGAATCCGCAGTAGTGCTTAGAGGGTACCTCAACTAGTTCGACACCTGCTGGTTCAACATTTTGGGACATGAACTAAGATAAAGTTTTGTAAGCCTCATTGTGAGGTTGAACACCCATCATCAAGCTCCAACGTAAGATCGGGTATGGTTTTTAGAGTGTATTTGTGAAACTAGATTGATTTGTATCTTAACCTCTTACTTTATCACTAGTTAGTTCAGAAATGCTTTAGTCCTTTCTTTTGTATGTCATCAAGTCCCATTATATAGTATAACTTGTTTTATATTTGTTGTGTTAGACGTCTTTAGCTCTTTCAAGAGGCACACCCTCTTGATCATCTAGAAATATATCCAAGAGTTTATTTACAACAGGAATATCTTTTATTTTTCTCACTTTATTAGAAGCAATGGATCTAGAAGAAAAGTTGAGGGATAGTGCGGACTAAAAAAAATTGTTCAGAGGTAGCCAATACATAAAACGAAAAAGAAAAAAAATTACAATAAAAATGTAATTCGCCAAGAAAATTGAGGGCTAGCGCGGGCAACCCTCAGGGTATTTTAGATCCACCCCTGCAATCAAGTATATTTTACTAGTTTGCTAATACAATATAGAAGATGTGAAGTTCTTACAAAAATTGGTAGACACAATAGATCGACTTGCTCCGGGTTGGTATTCATGGTACGCCCATGGATCGACTATAAAGCTTCTTGACAAGTTTTAGAAATTAACATAACATTCAAATGAGTCAAATCACCTACAACTATACAACATCAAGGCGAAGTAGATATGATATAAAATATAACCACTCGTACATATAATTTTTCATAAAGTAAAATAATTTTTTTAAACTATACATAAGATTTCGTAAGCATATTACATTTTTATAAGTTGGTTTTATAAGATTTATATGTTAAAAACAAGTTTATGAGATCTTCCCCAACACGAATATTTAAAAAAAAAAAATCTCGTAAAAAATAAGTGACAACACAAATATGCAAGTGATCAACGAAAGAAGAAAATGGACGAAGCTAGAAACACTATGTAAGCAAAGATGCTTGACGTATTAAGCATTTCTCTCTCCGTTGACCCCACTTTATTTCATATAATTTTTACACTTAAACGAAAGTTCAAATCGTTTTGGACTGCTTACGGTGGATTAATTTTTAAGAGAAAAAGTTAATCAGATGATCCATGGACAATGCACGGCTCTACCATGTGTTATCGACTGTCGCAATCCCCCCCCCCCCCTCCCACACACACAAACACAAACTTTGCAAATTAACTACCAAATCACTTGACCTTGCCATATTTAGCTTGATCATGCAATGTTTATTTGGAATTCGATATGTTTCATAAAACACAAAAAGAAATTGTGACCTTATGACCAATTTCATCATCAAGATAACCAACTCAACTCTAGCTATTCAACTTCAACTATTACAATTCACTTGGTCATGATTTAACACCTAAGCTTCAAAGATGTTCAATTATTACATGTCCAACCCGAAACAATCGTTAGAAGCCATCAAAATGAGTTGGATTACTTTCTAAATACCAATCGTATAAACACTTGTATAAGAAACTGAACGAACAATAAACCCCTTTAGATTCTAACAATCGGTAGAAACTACAAACAACTATTACAGAAACAAATCCTAAGTTTAAACTGCACTCGTTGAACTAACGATCATCTCAACTTCATTAGTCTCCCCCAACATGAAAATTGAAAATACATACAGCATGGGGTGGAGATCCAGTCACCATTCAATTCCATAACTAAAAGAAAATGTTTCCACATGCATAATCTACATATAGCTTTTAGGTATTTCTTCTTCCAACTCCTTGAATTCCCATGCATCATCAACCGAGTAGTCCCCTGCAACATAAGTTGTTACATTTGTGTTAACTTTTCTAATAAGCAAGTGATATTGTGCATGTCACAAAGGGTTCGGGTCAAAACAGGTTGGGCTAGCCAAGCGCCAACACTATTTTATCTCTTTAGTTGCAAGTATTTCATGAACTGAACATTAATAAAAACAAATTAAGACGTTATATTTTTAGGCAAAAGATCAAATACAAATAATCTTAACATACTAAACATACAAATTGAAGGAAAATTCAAAAAGACAAGGTGGCATTTTTGTAATTACCACCAACTATCAAAGTTACCATACAAATGTGAACTCAACCAAAAATACCTAAAAAACACAAAAAAAAAAAAATTAACATTTTTTTATTAAAAAATCGCTACATTTCGTTAGCAAAAAAAAAAAAAACTTTTTGCTGCTACTAAAAGTAGCGATTTTTTAATAAAAAATGTTAAAAAAATAAAATAAAATAATTTGTGTGTTTTTTTATATTTTTTTAGGTTTTTTGGGGGTTTAGTTTTTAGCATTTTAGCTTGGGGTGGAGGGGTGTTAGGTTTTCGGGGGGTGGGGGGGTTTAGGTTTTTTTTTTTTTTTTTTTTTTTTTTTTTTTTTTTTTGGGGGGGGGGGGGGAAGGAGGGGTTAGGTTTTGTTTTAGGTATATTTGTAGAGTAACTTTGATAGTTATTGATAATTACAAAAATGCCACCTTGTCTTTTTGAGTTTTCCTTCAATTTGTATGTTTAGTATGTTAAGATTATTTGTACAAGAACTTTACCCTATATTTTTATCAAAAAAATACAACCCAAACTGACCCGTGTCAACTCCAATGCATATATATAAAGCATTAGGGATCAACGACTTACCAATGGAATCTCGTCGTAAAGCAGTCATATGAGCACAACTGCAAGAAGATAACATAATCGACTTATCTTAATAACTTCAACCATATGGAGTAGAAATGCGTGTTATAAGTATGATTACTGGAGTACCTGTTAAGAGCCTTGGCAAAATCTGCACATAAGGATCGGATGTATGTCCCTTTTGAGCATGTCACCCTGAAAATCACATTTTGTCTGCAACCACATTAAGATAGAAGGGGATCACTATCTTGTTAGTAACTACTCATATCATATGGTAATGCTTCAGTTAAACAAACTATAGTGGGTGTTTGGATGTGCATCTAGAGTGTGTCACAGTAATCACTAGGGGTGTGAAGTCCTTACACGACACGACACGAACCTAATACGAAAATTGCGGGTTTGGATTTGGGTTTAGTTTAAACCAAGTTTAGACAGTTTCGGGACGAACCCACAAACACATTTAGCTAAATGTGTTGTGTTATGATCAACCTGTCGGGTTCATGGGCTGACACGTTTAATTTTATACTTGTTTTTCTAGATATCATATCCTAAATTGGTTGGGTATTTTATGACAAAAAATTTAAAAGAAAAAAAAAATTGAGCATCGAGTTTTATAGTTTAAATGTAATTATTTTATGGGCTATTGGATTTTATCACCCCAAACTATTGGCTATTGGCCGCTGCCACCCCCAACTATCACTTTGACGCCAGCCCACCCCAACTTAACACTTAGTGTGTTCTGTCACCATGTCGTTAACTGATCACTAACTTTTGATCATGTTACTGTACTTCTGGGGGTGTCCTAAGAACCCTTAAACCTTCCTAAGGGTGGAGGGTATAACCCTCGGGGACTTGTGCGGTGACTTGAGTCACCGATTCGGTGACTATACCCTCGGTTTGGGGGAAATCGGTGAGGAGGAGAGAGGTTGCCATTTTCGGTGAGTGTTCACTGATGTGTTTGAGAGGAGAGGAGAGAGGAGAGACCAATCAAGTTTTTTTTTTTTTTTTTTTAATTGAGGGGTGTTTGACTATACCTAGTGATTGAGTGTAAAATGGGGAGTAGAATGGGGAGTTGACATGGCATAATATTATTGGGTAGGATTTCACTCAAACACCCTAAGTTGTTTGACTATACCCTCCACCCTAAGATCCTTATGACACCCCCAAAAGTATAGTAATAGGATCAAAAGTTAGTGATCAGTTAACGACGTGGTGACATAACATACTAAGTGTTAAGTTGGGGGTGACGGGCGTCAAAGTGATAGTTGGGGGTGGCAGCGGCCAATAGCTAATAACGGGGGTGATAAAATCCAATAACCCTTATTTTATATACATTTGTATGTTTGTGGTAAGTTTGTAATTATTGAGTATTAGCATTATAATATAATAGAACTTCAAGTTAAATGGGTCGTGTTCGTGTCAACCCACCAAAACTCGTGTCATGTGTCTGACACAACTTTCAGGTTCGTGTCAAACTTTCGGGTTTGTATTGGGTTCAACCCGCCAACCCACAAACACAACCCATTTAGCACCCCTAGACTAATAATCACTTGGAAACAAACACCCCCTGATATTGATTTATCTAATTTTGATTTCTCAAGCCATGTGAAAGAATACTGGATATGGAGCTAACCTGTCTTCAAGACTTCGCTCAACGTGAAACTCAAATATTGATATCCGTCTTGGTGAAAGTTCAATATTTTCTCCTCTCCTTGCTTTCTCATACAGCCTTTCACCTCCAACCTATTATCAAGATTGAACATCAATTACTGGTGTAAGCATATTAAGATGGGCTGAAATGAAATTAACAAGAATTACATGTTCGAGTTAAATGCCATTTTAGTCCCTGTGGTTTGGGTCATTTTGCCAGTTTAGTCCAAAGGTTTGAAGCGTTGCCATTTTAATCCAAATAGTTTCAAGCGTTGCCATTTTAGTCCACTAGGTTAACTCCGTCCATTTTTTATGTTAGCTAGAAGGGTAATTCGATCATTTTATATGGTCGAATTGCTCTTCTAGTTAACAGAATTACATTTAAAATGACCGAAATGCCCTTCTAGTTAACAAAATAAAGGGATGGAGTTAACCCAGTGGACCAAAATGGCAACGTTTAAAACTATTTGGACTAAAATGGCAACGTTTCAAACCTCTGGACTAAACTGGCAAAATGGCCCAAATCACAGGGACTAAAATGGCATTTAACTCTACATGTTCAATATGCAATGTTTCAATAAACATGGAAGTAAGACTTACTTTAATGGCGGAGAACATTGGAGGTACTTGCCATATTTCCCCAGTTAATGATGCAGCAGTTTTCTTTATGTCATCATCCTTAATGTGCTCCCATGGCTCTCGTTGTATTACCGGTGAATCAGCATCGAGCGTTGACGTAGCTTCCCCTAACCGAAGGACCCCGCTATAACCTTTAACCATACCCTGAAATCTGCACAACAAATCATAAAAAGTCCCCTTGATGTGTGTTTTAAAACTTATTATCTAATTACTGAGTTTCGCTTAAAGCGTTAAGTTATTAAGATATAGCACTAAGTCGTACTTATCAACCATCTTTGTTGCTTTGCCAATACATACAATAAGCAATCCAGTTGCCATAGGATCAAGAGTCCCTGCATGCCCAACCTGTTACAAGCAACATACTCCACGATAAAACCAAACGTAATATCGGTTTTTGAAAAGCGTGAGGCGCTCCGAATCGTTTAAGACCTGAAAAGGCAAAACAGTAAAATCATACCTTCTTTACATTGACCAGGCGGCGCAACTTCCCACAAACCGTAAATGAGGTCCATCCTGTAAAACAATATAAAAGCAGCATCTTTAACAAAATGTTTCAATTCGCAAAACATAATATATAACACAAGTCCTGTCAAAAAGTTGTTTCGAAATCATCAAATAACTAACCTTTAGGTTTGTTAACCAAAAGAACAGCTCCAGTAGGCCCATCCCATTTCGGAGGAAGCCCCGAACTCCTACCCGAAACAAACGGCACCGTCTCATCAACCTCGTTCGGCACTTTCTTCAAACACTTAAAAAACTCCTCAACTTTCTTCTCAGTAACATCCATTTTCACATCTTCAGCCTCCTCAAAAAACACCAACCCCTTCTCATCCTTCTTCTCAACAACACCTTCATCCTCAACCACCTTCTTCTTCTTCTTCTTAATCCCCTCCGCACCTGAACCCGAACCCGCATTGGCATTGGATTGACCTGGTTCAAGAAAGGCCTTATCAAAACACTGATCAGGAAAAAACTTCTTCTCCAACTGATAGACCATCTTATAATGTTTATCTTTTTCCCAAGGGTATGCAAAAGCATCATAGAAATACAACTCTTCCTCTCTTTTATGCAAAGTTTTAAGCTTTACAACTTCTTGATTTAACTTAACATACTTATTATTCTCATGCTTACCATCATCATCCTCTGAATCTGAACCGTACATTCTCTTCTGCCTCTTGTTGTAATACTTCCTCTTTGACTTGTCCATCTCATTGTTTGACAATATGGGTTGACTTTGATCTTGACTTGGTGAGGTTAATTTCATATCGACCCAGTCGTCGAAGTTTAATTGGGGGTCTTTTGGGGTGGAGTTTGGGGGTGGTGGACGGCGGCGGTGGGGGTGGGGTGGTGGGTCAGATGGGCGGGAGATTATTAGTTCGTATTGAAGGGGGAAAGGGGTTTTGGTGGTGGAATAAGAGTGTAAAGATTGGGGTGTGAAGGGGTTGCAGGGTCGGGGGAGGAAGGAGAAGATGGGTGTGGGTCTGGGACGGGGGAGGAAGGAGATGATGGATGATGCGCGGGTTATGCAATTGAGTTTCGCCATTGTTGTGTGGATTGGTTGCAGGCAGGGGTGGAGGGGGAGTTTGAACAGGATGGAGACTGCAGACAAGGTACTAGGTTAGCATCGAAACGTAAAGTAACTCGAACTTATATCGTCTAATGAAAACGGCTCAAACTATCTACACAGAAAGTGTGTAGATAGCCAACCCAAAAAGGTGATTTTTGTCCCATGTGCATACCCTGCAGTGTTGAGTTGTGGCCAAAGCGCAGCGTTTTGGTCCGGTCAACCAGACAAAGACTGACGGGTGTCTGACGGGTCTGTTGACCGGACCAAAACGCCGAGCTTTGGCACGTTTTGGTCCTGTCAACCAGACCGGGTGTCAGTTTTTTGTCTGGTTGACAGGACCAAAACGCGGCATTTTGGTCCGGTCAACAGACCCATCAGACACTCGTCAGTCTTTGTCTGGTTGACCGGACCAAAACGTCGCGCTTTGGTCACAGCTCGACACGGCAGGGCGTGCATATAGGACAAAAAACACCTTTTGGTGTGCGAATAGGTAAATGGGTGTGCAAATAGGTACACCCTATTTAACCTGACGTAGACCAACTGAAAAGGTACATAAAAATAAGCATAAAAATATATTACATTTGACAAGACTTGTTTGCGAAAGAAATTTATGTCGAAACGTTAACCAACTCGAGTTTATCCTAACACGTGTATAAAAAAAACATGTAAGAAAATTATGTTTTTAAAGTTAAAGAATGGTACGGTGCATTGCGACAACGTCGAAACACAAAGTAACTCGAATTTGCACCGTCTAATGAAAACGCATTATGTTTTACCCGACTCGTTTTAGAACAACATTTATGTTAAAACGTAGACCAACTGGAAACGTACATAAAAATAAGCACGAAAAGTATTATATCTGAGCCTACTCCTTTCCAAAAAAATACGTCGAAACGTAAATAAACTTGAATTTATACCGACACATACATTAAAATTATCTCAAAACGTAGAATAACTGAAAACGTACATAAAAATAAGTACGAAAATGTATTATATCTGAGCCTACTCATTTCCAAAAAAATTACGTCGAAACATAAATGAACTTGAATTTATACTGATGCATACACAAAAATAAGCACATAAAACTCGATTACAAAGTTTTTAAAAAGTTGAAGGGTTGTAAGTGTCAATGGTGAAAGTTGAAGGATAAAGGAAAAAACAAAAAGACACTAAAAGACAAAAAAAAAAAAGCCAAACCAATCGACCGCATGGAACTGTAGATGAATCTTGTGATTGTAGTTATATATAATATGACTCTAACAAGGACGTATGATGGGATTCTAATATTACTTGAAATTAGATCTTAATATGAAGTTTACCCGAACTTGAATTAGAGAATATTAGAAAGAACCCAATCAACCCGAATGGGTCAGTTATCAAGTCATTTTTTCTTAGCCAAATCCCAAACAACTTGACCTGAAAAACCGAAAACACAAAACTCGAACTTTTATTATCTTTTTAGAGATATGTTTTGGTATGGAGTATGTGTTTGAAACATTAAGTTCTGGGACTTTTGAACATTATTATATCATATTGTCAAATTATGTTTAAATTTTGATGATAATATGAATTCTAATGAAATTTTGGGAGGAAACATTATTTATTAATTTTACATCTAAGTCCAAAAACCGAACAACAACCTAACCCGAACTAATCCCAACCCAAATAACCCAGCCAAAAACCTGAAACCCGAAGAACACCCCTAGACGTAGGCCGTAGGGTATGGTTTATATGCAACATACGATATGGAGAAAATGGTCATATGAGTTGTGTGACGGGAATAAATTAGCATATGGATTGTATAAGGAGCAAATCATACAACCCATATGACATGTTTGGATGACACAAAAATGACTAATACCATGCCCCATATGATCATTTTGACAAAGTCATAAACCCTTCAGACTATGTGTAGTAGAAAGTGTTAAAGTGTTACCTCACCGCTATGTAGATGGAAAACCTTCAACTAAATCACATCTTGACAATGATGACAAAGTCATGTCCCATATGATCATTTTGACAGTCATATCTGATCGACGTCGATGTACCGATCAAAGATAAAAAGATTATATGCTCCTAAGTACCCTAAATTAGTAGTGGCAAATAGGGTGTCGAACCACGAAGAGCTAGTGGTTGGTGTAAGATCTCAATCGATTGCAAAACATGGTAAAAACTTAAAATTGGATTTGTATTTTGATTTGAGAAACTAGAATTAACTACAATTGTAAATTCAATAAAGTAACAATGAGCACAACCAAGTATCAAGTTTGATAGCACAATTAGTAATTTAAGTTTGTGAATCTGGTTTGGTAGATTATATAGACATAATCTTGTGACATCATATGTGAATTGAGTATTGAAAGACCTATACTTGTGTATCTAAGCTTACAACGATTAAACACCGATGTAATTAGGCTATCACAAAATGATCACCATCAAATATAAACATGTTAACATAACCTTCAATCATATATCTTGACATTCAATGATTAAACACCAATTAACTCAAAAAACATGAAGTGATTCAAGAAAACAACGTTTAAGAACAATCAACACATGAAATAACACATAAAAACTTAGCAAATGTCATAGATCTCTAACAAACACCATGAATTCATGTCCAACATAGATAAACAACTCAAATTGAACTAAATGGCATACAAACCCTAGCCCTTGGTTGTGATCACAAGGGTTTTAGCCACACATGATCATGCTTGATGAAGAAATGTTGCGATTTCGGTAGCAATTGGAGCAATCTTGATGTTAGAACACTTTGTGAATGAGTATTCCTTGTCCCTTGATGTCTCCTAGCCTCCAATGGTGAAGAATGAATGAAAAATCCCCAGAAAAACCACTTTATTTTTGTCCAAAACCGAATAAAACCGTTTTGTATCTGCACCCGGAGTATGGAACGCCGAGTTTGGGAGTATGGAACGCCGGGCAGAAACCCAAACGCCCATGCTTCACTGTCAAACGCTGGTTCAATGTTAAAGTGAACGTCGAGGGTGTTCCAAACAAGCCTAGATCACTTTCCTTGAGTTCCTTTGATGTGTGTAAAGCTCCATGTGATAGGTATATGATCCGGAATCATCACGCAATCTTCCACCGCTACCCTACATGTAAAAATGCATCAAAGTAACATGTCTCGATACAAATTCAATGCTAAAACATATAAATATTAACCATTTAGGCGTACCAAATGCATACACATCAATATCCCCTTTAGACTATGTGTAATGGTGTTTGGGGTGTGAAAGGGGTGAAGTTGCATGTCTTTCACGCCCTACTACATATAGTCTTATAATCATATTTGACCTAGCATATGACATGTATGATGTGACACCAAGCCTAGTGGACACTTTTGGGTGTGGCGTTTGTATAGCATCACACTTTAAATATTTAATAAAGACATCGACAATGGATAATGAAATATAACCAAAAAAATAACATATGTATTTATATGATACATGATATAACAATTAACAAAACAATAATGGCTTAAATACTCTCACATTACATATAGAGAGATCAAAGATGTCATAGTTTAATCACACCACTATGGATGATGTCACGACATCGATGTCACAATGATGTTCTAATGGTATTAATGTTGGAGTTCGGATCAGATTTCATGTGTGTATTGAAGTATATGAAATGTAGGAAATATCAAAAGAGATTATGGACAGAGCATGATAGGAAATATAATCCTAGGTGATGATCAAATGAAATGATCATCATATATATACATTTAGAAGACGGTTATTGGCGCAAAAAGAAACGACATAACTGTTTTGGTTACATTGATTCGTTGTCAATTGCCATGCAATCGTCTAAAAACCCACGTCTTTGTCTGTCACACCCCGATTTCCACGTGTCTCACCGGTGGGCCCGGTGGGGGATTATCGTGACGTAATTGGCAACATTATAGTCAAACCACACAATATATGAATGCACAGCGGAAGCATAAAGGTAATTATAATTCAACCATTGATTGTAATATCGATTGTATCACAAATAGTCGAATGGTATCCACAGGGGATCAAAATAATAAAAAGTATTGTTCAACAGACAAGGCATCAAAAACTTGCGAGACTCTTTAAGATGCTAAGGAGCTATAGCCAGCCGATTACGTTTAGTACCTGCATTTAATCTTTTTGGGAAAATACGTCAGTTTACACTGGTAAATACATTCAACCGACACTTTTGTAAAATGTAAATATGACTACTGAAATTGAATTGTACATCCAGAATAGTCCTAAGAAGACATGGTCCCAAGCTGATACTTGACATGTCCCCCCCCTTCCAGGCCCATCACAAGGAAAACGAAACCCAAGATTTGCTTTATCCGGTATCAAACGGGAGCTACGAGCAAATAGAACACATTTCAGAAGTATCAATACCGTCACATGAATCGTAAATGCATGAATGTGATGTACCAAAAAATCCACGGTTCCTAATGGAATAGGTAACAAAGCTACCTTGCCACCCACTGCTACTAAATCATCGCCCCCTTATTAAAATTGATTTGAATGCACAAGGCACAAACTCTTTTATAACTTGGGATAATTTATAATTAGATCTTGTAAAGAATTACATGTTACTATGCGTTTGGTCGCCCGAGTCGTATCAGGTTAAAGTTTAATAGACACACCACATAGTATAAAACCGTGGCGGGCAACAAACGGCTACACTTTTATAGTTATAGACATAATGCCGGGTGTACGCCTACACCGGGATGTCGAGGTCGTGGCCATTCATAAATGCTGCCAAGGATATCCGGGACATGGTCATTAAGCCCCCAAAGGCTTTAAGCCAACAAAACAGTTTTTAAACGGGTCACATTGATAATACCCAACTACTAATGAGTTGGGGTCAATTGCCCGACCAAGCGGTATTTTAGATACCGTAACCCAAGCCCGTATAATGGAAAATAAGTTAAAAGTATTTACCTTTGCAAGTATAATCCTTAATTGAATAAATCACATATAGCTTTTACTGGTCTCCTATTCTGGAACGAAGGTTTTAAAATAACCTATTAGAATCCTAATGGGTCTTTATAATTACCGTAGCTTAGACCGGTCAGTTTCAAAGGATAGTTACGGTTTAATCGCGTGAAAGGCGAAAACCGTGAATGGACTGTGATTTTGACCCAACAAGTTTGAAGACTTGTTTTATATGGGTGTAATAATCATACTCTGGATTTTGGGGTCAAAACAATATGGTTTGACCCGTTTCGGCTAATTTATGTAAACCAGTTACATAAGCCGAACCGTGCGCGCTAAAGGCGCAACGGGTAACCGTAAGGGTCCTACACTGTTTTCCTAAGTCAACATGCTTTAAAGAGGTTGTGGTATCAGTAGGATACCTTCCGTAATGCCCGTAACGAGTTTAAGTTAATATTATGCCCCGTAGGGGTATTTCGGTCTTTTTAAAGATTATAAAAGAGGTTTCTGAGTTCTACAGGAAATCTGAGTTTTCCGAACAGTTTATAAAGTCTAAAATACTTTATTTATAATTTAAAATCAGTGGCAACTGGAATCGGGTCAAAAGACCTTGTAGAACTCAAGTTATGGCCGAAAAGGGTATATTCGGTATTTACCGAACCGTTGCCATAACCGCAGGTTATGAGCAGGTTAAAAATAATTAAAAATCTTTAAAAATCCCAAAATATTATTTTACATCAGTGAGTAAAAGGTTTGGTGTCGAAATCCGGGTTTAGATAGGCGTTATGCTAATTGCGCTAATTAATTATTAAAGTTTCGCAATTTGCGCTATTTAGCCTAACTCATATTCTGGACCTCGGATTGACGTGAAATTTTAGGGACATGCTTAGAGATCAGTAACCAAGGTCATGATCCTTTCACGTGTCCGAAATTCCCGTTTTAAATTAAAAAGGGCGTTACGGTCAACTTTTAAGCATTTAACGGAAATGTGTAAAAGACTTGGACAAACAACGAACCGGTCACAGAGGTTTATACCATCATGTAACCTGGTCCTAAGAGAATCCTAAGGCATATCTACTTCAAACTTTAACGGGTCAGAACTGAAGTCAATGCAAAAGTCAAACTTTTGCGACTTTCGGCTCCGAACCGGGTCAAAACAATAAATGGTCGGATCAAACCAGCTTAGACTAGTTTATATACTTATTATCATGTTTTATGAGTGTTCAAACAGGTTACATATCATCTACATTACAGATTATGCAAGAATTCGCAAAATGACATTTCTGTTGACTTTTTCTAAGCACGTTTGACTCGACATTTGATCTAGTTAGAGTGGGAATCAGAGGGTGCCCTTTTAGGGGTTTAATGCCCACATGATTGCCATCATATAACTATCTTTGATTCGACAAACCACTGGACCATTCGTGATTTATCACAAAGTCAATCGTTAATTATGACGGATTGACTTTTAGGCTAAAACTATTGAAAAATGAAACCACAAAGGGTTAGGCAACTTACAGAAGCTTAGTGCACGACTTAGAATGATAGAGGAAAGCTTTGGAGCTCCAGAAGTGAGTTAGAATGCAGGTTTGAGGTGTGATTCATTAGTGTGCAATGTAGTGCCTTTTATAGTGAATTTCCAAGCACAAGATCACTACAACTCAACCTACAAGGGAGTATGGATGATCAGCAGGTGGCCCTTGGTGCTAGGAGGCAAGTAGAGGGCGCCCATGCTTCATTTATTGCACTTTTGATCGTTCACAACTCCAAACAACAAGTCTGTCCAAAGTTTCTGCATCTGGGTGGTTCACGCGGCCCGCATTAGATTTCATGCAGCTTGTACGCGGGCCACATGGATCTTCATGTCAGACGCGTATCCACAGATGGCTCGCGGCCCGCTTCAACTTATGTGTTTCACTCAGGCGGGCCGCCTGAGGCCTGTTTTCAAAGATTTTTAAATCTTTTGTAATGATTAACCGAATCTTTGTAATTAATAACCTGACCTTTCGGGTTTGAAGGGGTAACTTTGCGATTTGGCCCTCGGTTAATTACAATTAAGGGCCTACCATCATATAACTATCTTTGATTCGACAAACCACTGGACCATTCGTGATTTATTGCAAAGTCAATCGTTAATTATGACGGATTGACTTTTAGGCTAAAACTATTGAAAAATGAAACCACAAAGGGTTAGGCAACTTACAGAAGCTTAGTGCACGACTTAGAATGATAGAGGAAAGCTTTGGAGCTCCAGAAGTGAGTTAGAATGCAGGTTTGAGGTGTGATTCATTAGTGTGCAATGTAGTGCCTTTTATAGTGAATTTCCAAGCACAAGATCACTACAACTCAACCTACAAGGGAGTATGGATGATCAGCAGGTGGCCCTTGGTGCTAGGAGGCAAGTAGAGGGCGCCCATGCTTGATTTATTGCACTTTTGATCGTTCACAACTCCAAACAACAAGTCTGTCCAAAGTTTCTGCATCTGGGTGGTTCACGCGGCCCGCATTAGATTTCATGCAGCTTGTACGCGGGCCGCATGGATCTTCATGTCAGACGCGTATCCACAGATGGCTCGCGGCCCGCTTCAACTTATGTGTTTCACTCAGGCGGGCCGCCTGAGGCCTGTTTTCAAAGATTTTTAAATCTTTTGTAATGATTAACCGAATCTTTGTAATTAATAACCTGACCTTTCGGGTTTGAAGGGGTAACTTTGCGATTTGGCCCTCGGTTAATTACAATTAAGGGCCTCGTGTCTTTTACCCGCACTGTCAAGTCCCCGTTAATCTAATTACTATCCGGAAAGCCTTAACTTTCATTGTTGACGCTTTTAACCCCTCTCGTACGAATTTGATCATAACTTTCTCGTTTTAAAACGGAACTTCGCGAAATTTATATAGTACATTCTAGTGAGCGTATTTTACTGTTACAAAGCCTCAGGTTCGTCAAAGGGTCACTCAGAGGTATAATTAAACATGTTGACACAGTTAACCCCTGCAGCTTGTAATCTCTCACTTTCTTCCGCGTTTCGCTTCCGTACGATCCATGATTTATTCGTTTGAAGGTACGAGCATCGTTTAGAGTTACTATACAGTATATTTACTCTTTGTTGACATTTATAACCCTCGAATTTACATACTTTCAAGGTTTGTCAACTTTAGTCCTTTATTTAATATCTAATGCCACGTGTAAACTCATGACACGTGTTAACACATTATTGGACACAAAATTTCGAGGTGTTACATCCTCACCCCCTTAAAATAAATCTCGACCCGAGATTTACTCAAACAAATAATGGTATTTCTCTTTCATCGTGGCTTCAACTTCCCACGTGAATTCGGGACCTCTACGGGCATCCCACTTGACCTTTACTATAGGTACATGCTTCCTTCGAAGCTTCTTCACCTGTCGATCTTCAATCGACAAAGGCTTCTCCACAAATTTCAAGCTCTCATCTATATGCACATCTGTGTGTGGGATCACCAATGATTCATCAGCGAAGCACTTCTTTAGATTGCAGATGTGGAACACATTATGAATTCCATTGAGCTCCTCCGGTAAGTTTAGCTTATAGGCAACTGACCCGACCCGTTCAATAACCTCGAAAGGTCCTATGTATCTCGGGCTTAGTTTGCCTTTCTTACCGAAACGCATCACCCCCTTCCAGGGTGATACTTTAATTAGCACCTTTTCACCTACTTCGAAGTGAAAATCTTTACGCTTTGGATCCGCGTAACTCTTCTGCCTATCTCGGGCAGCTTTGAGACGGTCTCGAATCTGGACAATCTTGTCCGTCGTCTCGAAGACTATCTCTGGTCCTGATAACTGGACATCTCCAACTTCCGCCCAACAAACAGGCGATCGACACTTTCTACCGTATAATGCCTCGAAAGGCGCAACCTTTATGCTGGTATGGTAGCTATTGTTGTAGGAGAATTCGATTAATGGTAGGTTCTTATCCCAACTACCTCCCAAATCGATAGCACATGCACGCAGCATGTCTTCCAACGTTTGAATAGTACGCTCACTCTGATCGTTTGTCTGAGGATGGTAAGCCGTACTAAAATTCAGACGTGTGCCCAAAGATTGCTGGAAACTTTTCCAGAAATGGGACGTGTATCTAGTATCCCGATCAGAGATAACAGACACAGGTATGCCATGCAAGGCTACAATCTTATCAACATATAACTGGGCTAACGTGTCGGAGCTATAAGTCTCCTTGATGGGTAAGAAATGCGCTGATTTAGTCAGCCTATCAACGATAACCCATATTGTGTCATTTCCTTTCCTTGTCTTGGGTAACTTGGTAATAAAATCCATAGTTACACATTCCCACTTCCATTCAGGAAGTTCAGGCTGTTGTAGCAAGCCAGATGGCTTTTGATGCTCAGCCTTGACTTGCGCACAAGTTAAGCATTTAGCTACATAAGCGGCTACAGACTTTTTCAAGCCAATCCACCAATAATTTGCCTTAAGATCCTGATACATCTTATCAGCTCCAGGATGGACAGAATATTTGGAACTATGGGCTTCCTGGAGGATAACATCCCGTAGTCCTCCATAAATAGGAACCCATATTCGCCCATTCAATCGTAAAATTCCGTCCTTGCTAAGAGTTAACTGCTCCTCAGTTACTCCTAACTTTTCTTTAGGATAGTTAGCTTCCAACACAGCTTCTCGCTGTGCAGCTAACAACCTTTCCATCAGATTATTCTTTACTTCAATGCTCTTGGCATTGATTCGGATGGGTTTCACCCTTTCCTTTCTACTTAAGGCATCAGCGACTACATTCGCTTTGCCGGGATGATATCTGATTTCATAATCATAATCATTTAAGGTCTCCATCCAGCAGCGTTGCCTCATATTTAATTCCTTCTGATTAAACAGATGTTGAAGGCTCTTGTGATCAGAATAGATCACAAACTTGATACCATACAGGTAATGCCTCCACAGTTTTAGTGCGAACACAACGGCACCCAGCTCTAAGTCATGAGTGGTGTAATTCTTTTCGTGCACCTTTAACTGTCTCGAAGCATAGGCAATAACCTTGCCTTTCTGCATGAGCACACATCCCATGCCGGTGTGTGATGCGTCGCAGTAAACTACGAACTCCTCGGTACCTTCCGGTAGTGTCAGCACAGGAGCGTTGCTCAGCTTTTGCTTTAGAGTATCAAAGGACTCTTGCTGCTTAGGGCCCCAAACAAACTTTATCTTCTTCTTGGTTAGGGAAGTTAAGGGCGCAGCAATCCTTGAAAAATTTTCAATGAATCGCCTGTAGTATCCTGCTAATCCCAGGAAACTACGAATCTCTGTAGGCGTCTTCGGCTCTTGCCAATTCATGACAGCCTCAACCTTAGCGGGATCCACCTGGATTCCACGCTCGCTGACAACGTGTCCTAGAAATTGGACTGCTCGTAGCCAGAATTCGCACTTGGAGAATTTGGCATAGAGTTTCTCATGATGTAGCAGTTTGAGAATACAGCGAAGGTGTTTCTCATGGTCAGCTCGGTTCTTCGAGTATATAAGAATGTCGTCGATGAAAACGATGACGAATTTGTCTAAGTACGGCTTGCAGACGCGATTCATGAGATCCATGAACGCAGCCGGTGCATTTGTGAGCCCAAAAGGCATCACTAGGAACTCGTAGTGACCGTAGCGAGTCCTAAATGCAGTTTTATGCACGTCTTCATCTCTGACTTTCAGCTGATGGTAGCCTGACCTCAAGTCAATCTTCGAAAAGTAACTTGTCACACCCCGCTTTCCACGTGTCTCACCGGTGGGCCCGGTGGGGGATTACCGTGACGTAGTTGGCAACAATATAGTCAAACCACACAATTATATGAATGCACAGCGGAAGCATAAAGATAAATATAATTCAGCCTTTTGAATGTAATATCAAGTGTATTACAGAAGTCGAATTGTATCCACAGGGGATCATAAATAATATAAAGTATTGTTCAGTCAGATACAGCATCAAGTTTGCGAGACTATTCGTGATGCTAGGAAGCTATTACCAGCCAATTTCGTGTAGTACCTGCACTTAATCTTTTTGGGAAAAAATACGTCAGTTTACACTGGTAAATACGTTCAACTGACACATTTGAAAATGTTTATTAAAATTGATTTGAATGCACGAGGCACAAACTCTTTTATAACTTGGGAAAATTATTAAAATCTTGTGAACGAATTACATGTCCTTTTATGCGTTCAGTAGCCCGGATCCTGTCCGGGTTAAAGATTAATAGACACACCACATTGCGTAAAACCGTAGTGTAAAAAAACCAACGGCTACGTCTTTTAATGATAATGTCGACATAATATACCGGGTGTACGCCTACACCGGGATGTCGAGGTCGTGGCCATTTCGTAAAATGATGCCAAGGATATCCGGGACAACGGTCATTAACCCCCCAAAGGCTTTTAAGTAACAAGACTGTTTAAATGAGCCGATCACATTATTCAATTAACCACCTAAGCGATGGAAGATATGATGCTCAATCAAGCGGTATTTTATATACCGTAACCCAAGCCCGTATAAGGGAAAATAAGTTAAAAGTATTTACCTTTGCAAGTATTATCCTTAGTTTGATTAAATCACCGATAGCTTTTACTGAGGCTCCTATTCTGGAACGAAGGTTTTAATTAACCTATTAGAATCCTAACGAGTCTTTATATTGGCCGTAGCCTAGACCGGTTGGTTCCGAAATGTGAATACGGTTTAATCGCGCGAAAAGGCGAAAACCGAGAACGGAGTGTGATTCTGACCCAACAAGTTCAGAGACTTGTTTTAGATGGGTTTAAGGTTCACACTCTGGATTTTGGGGTCCAAATAATATAATTTGACCCGTATCGGCTAATTTATGAAAACTAGTTTCATAAGCCGAACCGTGCGCGCATTAGGCGAAACGGTTAACCATGAGAGTCTTACGCTTATTTCCTAAGTCAATATGCCTTAAAGAGGTTGTGGTATCAGTAGGATACCTTCCGTGATGCCCGTAACGAGTTTTAGTTAATATATCGCCCCGTAGGGGTTTTTCGGTCATTTTAAAGACTTTTAAAGAGCTTTTCGAGTTCTACAGGAAATCTGAGTTTCCCGAACATTTTATAAAGTCTAAAATACTTTATTTATTATTTAAAATCAGTAGCAACTGGAATCGGGTCAAAAGACCTTGTAGAACTCAAGTTTTGACCGAAAAGGGCATATTCGGTATTTACCGAACCGTAGCCATAACCGCAGGTTATGAGCGAGGTAAAAATTATTAAAAATCTTTAAAATTCCAAAAATATTATTTTATAACAGTGGGTAAAAGTTTTGGTGACGAAATCTTGGTTTAGATAGGCGTTATGCTAATTGCGCCGTTTATTACGAAAGTTTCTTATAAATGCGCTATTTAGCATAACTCTCATTCTAGACCTCGGATTGACGTGAAACTTTAAGGACATGCTTATAATTTAGTAAGCAAGGTTATGGTCCGTTCACGTGTTCGAAATACTCGTTTTATTTTAAAAAGGCCGTTACGGTCAACTTTTAGGCGATTAACGGAAATGCGTAAAAGACTTGGACAAATTATGAACCGGTCACAGAGGGTTATACCATCATGTAACCTGATCCTAAGAGAGTCCTAAGGCATATCTATACCTCACTAAAACGGGTAAGAACTGAAGTCAAAACAAAAGTCAAACTTTTGCGACATTCGGCTCCGAACCGGGTTAGTATAGCAAATGGTCGATTCAAACAAGCGCAAACAAGTTTATATACTTAATATCATGTTTTATGAGTGTCTAAACAGGTTCCATAGCATATACATTACAGATTATGTAAAAATCGCAAAAATAGCTTTCTGTTGACTTTTTAAGCATTCGTTTGACTCGACATTTGAGCTAGTTAGAGTGGTGATCAGAGGGAACCCTTTTAGAGGTTTATTACCCACATGAATACCAACTCATAACTACTTTTGATCCGTCATAAGCCTGAGCCACTACGGATTTATTTTGAAGTCAAACCGTATTTACGACGGTTTGGTTTTTAGCTATTTACTAAGTATAAATCAAACCACAAAGGATCTAATGGACTTACAGAAGTTGAGACTTGCTTAGAGAACAAAGAGGAATGCTTGAGAGCTCTTAGAAGTGACCAGAGAAGTGTTTTGAGTTGTGATGAAAGTTATGAACACAAGAGGCCTATTTATAGTCAAGCAAGGCATCTAAGATCATCACACATCACTCTACAACTGATCATGGATGGATGGCATGTGTCTCAGAGAGTTATGGGTCGAGTAGGGGGCATCCATACTTCTGAGAAACCCATTACTCCTTGTTTGGCCGTTTAAATCAGCCAACAGCCAACAATCTGTCGCTGGGCGTCGCTTACGGACCGTATGGCTTCGGCCTTGCGGTCCGTAAGCCATAGGCGGATCATCAACAATCATTCCCCCTCCTTACGGTCCGTAAGGCATACCCTTTACGGTCCGTAAGGGGTTAAAATAAATCCTTTTAAATCTTTTAGTAATGATTATAAAATCTTGGTAATTAATTACCTGACCTTTCGGGTTTGAAGGGGTAACTTTGCGATATGGCCCTTGATTAATTACAGTTAAGGACCTCGCGTTATTTACCCGCATTGTTAAGCCCTCGGTTAAAATTTATTTATTATCCGGAAGGCCTTAAATTATATTATTGACGCTTTTAACCCTTCTCCTACGAATTTGATCATAACTTTCTCGTTTTAAAACGGAACTTCGCGAAATTTATATATTGTATTCTAGTGAGTGTATTATACTGTTACAAAGCCTCGGGAACGTTAAAGGGTCACTCAGAGGTATAATTAAACATGTTGACACAGTTAACCCCTGTAGCTTGTAATCTCTCACTTTCTTCCGCGTTTCGCTTCCGTACGATCCATGATTTATTCGTTTGAAGGTACGAGCATCATTTAGGGTTACTATGCAGTATATTCACCCTTGGTTGACATTTATAACCCTCGAATTTACATACTTTCAAGGTCTGTCAAAATTAGTCCTTTATTTAATATCAATGCCACGTGTAAACAAATGACACGTGTTAACACATCATTGGACACAAAAATTCGAGGTGTTACATCCTCACCCCCTTAAAATAAATCTCGACCCGAGATTTACTCAAATAAATAGGGGTACTTTTCTTTCATTGTGGCTTCGACTTCCCACGTGTATTCGGGACCTCTACGAGCATCCCATTTGACCTTTATAATCGGTACGTGTTTTCTTCGAAGCTTCTTCACCTGTCGATCTTCAATCGACAAAGGCTTCTCTACAAACTTTAAGCTCTCATCTATATGCACATCTGTGTGTGGGATCACCAATGATTCATCGGCGAAGCACTTCTTGAGATTGCAGATGTGGAACACATTGTGAATTCCATTGAGCTCTTCAGGCAAGTTCAACTTATAGGCGACTGATCCGACACGTTCAATGACCTCAAAAGGTCCTATGTATCTCGGACTCAGTTTGCCTTTCTTGCCGAAACGCATCACCCCCTTCCAGGGTGATACTTTAAGCAATACTTTTTCACCCACTTCGAAGTGAAAATCCTTACGCTTCGGATCAGCGTAACTTTTCTGCCTATCTCTGGCAGCCTTGAGACGTTCCCGAATCTGGACAATCTTGTCCGTTGTCTGGAAAACTATCTCTGGTCCTGATAATTGGACCTCTCCTACTTCCGCCCAACAAACAGGCGATCTACATTTCCTACCGTATAATGCCTCGAAAGGCGCAGCCTTTATGCTGGTATGGTAGCTATTATTGTAGGAGAATTCGATTAGGGGTAGGTTCTTATCCCAGTTACCACCTAAATCTACAGCACACGCGCGTAGCATGTCCTCTAACGTTTGAATGGTACGCTCACTCTGACCGTCCGTCTGTGGATGGTAAGCCGTACTGAAGTTCAAACGCGTGCCCAAAGATTGCTGGAAACTCTTCCATAAATGAGACGTGTATCGAGTATCTCGGTCTGAGATAATAGACACAGGTATGCCGTGTAAGTCTACAATCTTATCAACATAAAGTTGGGCTAGCATATCGGAGCTATACTTCTCCTTGATGGGTAGAAAATGAGCTGATTTAGTCAGCCTATCGACTATGACCCATATTGTGTCGTTTCCTTTCCTGGTTTTGGGTAACTTGGTTATGAAGTCCATAGTTACGCATTCCCACTTCCACTCGGGAAGTTTAGGCTGTTGTAGCAAGCCAGACGGCTTTTGGTGCTCGGCTTTGACTTGAGCACAAGTCAAGCACTTTGCTACATGGGCGGCTACAGACTTTTTCAAGCCTATCCACCAATAGTTTGCCTTTACGTCATGATACATTTTGTCGGCTCCAGGATGGACCGAATATTTGGAACTATGGGCTTCCTGGAGGATAACATCCCGTAGCCCTCCATAAATCGGAACCCATATTCGTCCGTTCAGTCTAAGGATTCCATCCTTGCTAAGAGTCAACTGTTCTTCAGTTACTCCTAACTTTTCCTTAGGATAATTAGCTTCTAACACAGCCTCTCGCTGTGCAGCTAATATCCTTTCAATCAAATTGTTCTTGACTTCAATGCTCTTGGCATTGATTCGAATAGGTTTTACCCTTTCTTTCCTGCTCAAGGCATCAGCGACTACATTCGCTTTGCCGGGATGGTACCTGATTTCACAATCATAATCATTCAATGTTTCCATCCAACGGCGTTGCCTCATGTTCAACTCTTTCTGGTTGAACAGATGTTGAAGGCTTTTGTGATCAGAATAAATCACAAATTTAATACCATAGAGGTAATGCCTCCATAATTTCAGTGCAAATACAACGGCACCCAACTCCAAGTCATGGGTGGTGTAATTCTTTTCGTGCACCTTTAATTGTCATGAAGCGTAGGCAATAACCTTGCCCTTCTGCATAAGCACACACCCCATGCCTGTGTGTGATGCATCGCAGTAAACTAGGAATTCTTCTGTACCCTCAGGTAAGGTCAACACAGGTGCGTTGCTCAGCTTTTGCTTCAGGATTTCGAAAGACTCTTGCTGCTTTGGGCCCCAATTGAACTTTTCTTTCTTCTTGGTTAGAGAAGTCAAGGGCGCAGCAATCCTTGAAAAATTCTCGATAAATCTCCTGTAGTATCCTGCTAACCCCAGGAAACTACGGATTTCGGTAGGCGTCTTTGGCTCTTGCCAGTTCATGACTGCCTCCACCTTAGCGGGATCCACCTGGATTCCACGCTCACTCACGACGTGACCCAAAAATTGAACCTCTCGTAGCCAGAATTCGCATTTAGAGAATTTGGCGTAGAGTTTCTCACGCTGTAGCAATTCGAGAATACAACGGAGGTGTTTCTCGTGGTCAGCTTGGTTCTTTGAATATATGAGGATATCGTCGATGAAGACTATGACAAATTTGTCCAAGTACGGCTTGCAGACGCGATTCATGAGATCCATGAACGCAGCCGGTGCATTCGTGAGCCCAAAAGGCATCACTAGGAACTCATAATGACCGTAGCGAGTCCTAAATGCTGTCTTATGCACATCTTCATCTCTGACCTTTAGCTGATGATAGCCCGACCTTAAGTCGATCTTCGAAAAGTAGCTCGCTCCTTGCAGCTGATCGAACAGATCGTCGATCCTTGGCAAAGGATATCTATTCTTTATGGTAACTTTGTTCAGCTCACGGTAATCGATGCACAACCGCATCGATCCGTCCTTCTTCTTTACAAATAGGACAGGTGCTCCCCAGGGAGACGAACTAGGTCTGATAAAACCTTTTGCCAACAGTTCATCCAACTGGGTCCTTAATTCCTTCATTTCCGTCGGAGCAAGTCTGTAAGGCGCTCTAGCTATAGGAGCTGCTCCTGGTACGATATCTATTCTGAATTCCACTTGTCTATCTGGTGGTAAACCAGGTAGTTCTTCGGGGAAAACCTCGGAATATTCAGAAATAACAGGAAGATCTTCTATCTTCGGCTTGGGCTCTTCAATTATCACCTGAGCCATGTAAATGACACAGCCTCTGTTCAAACACCTAGAAGCTTTGAGCATAGATACATCTTCGGGCAATCCATACTGCGTGTCTCCTCGAATGGTAAGCGATTCACCACTCGGAGTCTTTAGCACTATAAGCCTTTTGTTGCAAACGATTTGGGCCTGATTACGGGATGACCAGTCCATGCCTAGAACAATGTCGAAACCCGCTAGTTTGAAGGGAAGTAGAGATAGAGGAAAAGAATGGTTCTTAATGGATATTTCACATCCCTCTAGAACAGTGGAGACGGTTTCTATCGTGCCGTCTGCTAACTCTACCTCGTATTTCACATCTAGGGTTTTGATAGGCATATTCAATAGTTTGCAAAATTTTTGGTCTACAAAGGATTTATCAGCGCCTGAATCGAAAAGTACTCTTGCAAATATATTATTTACGAGAAAAGTACCTGTAAGTACATTGTCGTTCAGCACAGCCTCCTTTGCATCCATACGGAAGACTCTCGCAATTGTCTTCTTGTTCTCTTCTAGTTTCCTGGCATTCTTGGGACAGTTGCTCTTGATATGCCCCTTTTCGTTGCAACCATAGCATGTTGCATCCTTGATTTTCTTGCAGTCCACCGTCTTATGGTCCTTGGACTTGCATAGTCCACAGGCAAAAGACTTTGGCTGGGACTGTGAATTTGACCCAAACCTGCATTTTCCAGAGTGGGGTTTCTGGCAGATTTTGCATTTGGGCCTTTCTCCAGCTTGGCCATCTTTCTTTGCTTCCGCCCCTCTTTTGCCCTCACCGTTTCCACGGTGTTTCTTTCCTGACCTTCGTGAGGTATCATCCTCACGTTTCCTCTTTTCTGCCTCCTTGCTCCTTAGCGTCCTCAGACGGACAACATCTAAAGTGAGAGACAAGGAGAGGTCAGTTACTGACCTGAAGGTCGTCGGCCGAGAGGCCTTTACACTAGCCTTTATCGCAGGCTCTAATCCCCCAATGAAACGAGCGATTCTTCTGGACTCTGGTGTCACAAGGTACGGAACCAGGCGAGACATCGTATTGAAGCTCGTCAAATAGGCCTGGCAGTCCAGGTTTGTCATCACCAGTGACACAAAATCAGACTCGATCTTCTCTACCTCATGCTGAGGACAGTAGTTTTCTTTAATGAGAGCAATAAATTCCTCCCATGTCATCTTGTATAGAGCAGACTTACCCGATGCTTGTACCAACGCTCTCCACCACGCTAGGGCCTCGCCCTTAAATGATTGTGACACAAACTTCACCACATCCTTCTCCGCGCACCCACTGATGTCCACAATAGTGTCCATCTCATCCAGCCAGGTGATACAATCCACAGCACCCTTCTCCCCTGTGAATTCCTGGGGCTTACAAGACACGAAGTACTTGTAGGTGCAACCCTTGGCACCGGACGCATCAGTATATTCTCGTTCACGACGAATACTATTCTCAGCGGACGAGTGATTATCGTCATCTTTCTTGGGTTTGGAGAGTGGTTTGGATTGTGACTTTGGTTTGGAGGGTGGTTTTGATACGGTTCTGCCTTGGGACTCAGTATATTGACGATCCAGAGCTGCCTGAACAGCGTTGTCAATCAGAGCCTTTAACTGTGCGCCTGTCAGATGTACTTGCGCATTGTCGTAGTCATCTTCATTTGTATGGCTATTCTCTCCGTTGGGATCCGCCATTGTAACTTGAATCTGTTACAGAAGATAACAAAATTTTATTCAGGAGCTTATTATAGAATTATCTTTTATGACAATTCGTTAACCATGGTAACAGAGACCATATTTGGTGACTTATTACTCACTTAATCTTAGGATTTGAATATATCCTATCTTAGCTATAATAATAATATTGGCGACGTAAAGCCTAATCACGAGGATGTTTTATAATATTAGCCGAGATTTCAGAGAATTAAAGGCATAGAGATTTGAACCGTAGTTCTTTTATCTCTTTCTGACAGGGAGTCATAGACCACCACTGTCTTTTGTCGTTATAAGACAATTATTACGGCCTATCGGCGCTACACCACTAATGGATGTTTTAATAGGGTTGGCCCGTAGGCACTACATCTCTAATGGATGTTTAATAAGATTGGCCCGTAGGCACTACATCGCTAATGGATGTTTTAATAAGGTTGGCCCGTAGGCACTACATCACAAATGGATGTTTTAATAATTTGATCACCTTTATTGGTGATTTAACCCATGATTTATAATTCATTCAGTTGGGTCTTTGAAATCCTTTAAAGGATTATTGTATAAGAATGACGTGTGTGATTTTAACGAATCACATCTGCCATGATCGTCAACATGCTTGCAGAGGTTAACAGGGAATCTTTATTTAGGCAGATCAATTTAAAAGGAATGGTTTCGATTTATTTCATACATATTAAAACAAAACTCATAACATACGTTCCATAATCTCAAATACAATCACATATTGCCCTAAACGGGTCTTTTAAACAAGTACACACCTACTTAGAGGTTTTAAAATAAGTGACAAGTCCACGCAGGGACTAATATAAGATAAGTGTCCATGCAAGGACTAAAAGATAAGTCCACGTAGGGACTGAAATACGATAAATGTCCACGCAGGGACTTATTTCAAAGTAGAAATTACATTAGTACAACTATTAAGGGCTAGTGGTCACGTTTCTTCTTTTTGCCCTTTAATAGGTTCGCTAAGCCTTTGAGAAATCCTCGGTGGCTCTTTTTCTCTTCCTCGAACTCTCTCTCCACACGATCTAGTCGTTGGAGTATCTCTTCCTGTTCAGGAGGAGAGAAACGTGGTTGTGGCGCTTGTTGCGGAACTGGAGGTCTGGGAGGTATTGGATACCCATGAGCTGAGTAGTCCGGTGTTCCCATGTTCCCATGAGCTCCGTCGGGATATCGTGCATTATATCTAGCCGACACCACATATGGGTCGCGCTCATAATTGTAGTTGTAATGCGCTTGCGACGGTTCGAACGGGTTGTAAGCCATTGGACCCGTGTAAGCAGGTATGGGTTGGTCATACCCAAATGGTGGCGAATTTGGTGCAGCTGGTGCGGAGTTCGCCTCCTGTATAGGACTTGAAGGTCCTTCTTCTTGTAGTGGCGGGTAATGGCTACTACTAGAGTGTCGAGGGGTGCTGAAGTGGAAATCCCCTCCTCCTCGTGTGGACATACGAGCATTTGTTCTCCTACGCCTTGGCGGATCAGGCATTACTGGCTGTACCGGTGGCGGAGGTGGTGGCGTAACTGCCACGAAGCGTGAATCCTCGGAGGGATCCTGTGGATGTCGCGGTTGTTGTGATGTCTGCTGAGGTGGCGTGTAGTACCACTCATGTCGGTCAAACAACGCTTGAAAGCTATCAGGCCCCTGATAGGGTGTGCCATGGAAGGATGACCCATCAGAGACTTCTATTGGATGCGTGGGCGTACCACGAGCAGGTTCTGTCGGATCAGTATCTTCGTCCATATGATCTTCGGAGAAGTGATCTTGTGGCCCTAGTGGAACAAAACCTGATGGTTCCTGGATGTAGTCAGCTGGATTAAACTGACCTATGAAGTATGGAGTAGGGTCGTCATAATTCCGGTGTGACACCGAACGCTGTAGAGGTATGAAGGAGGGTTGCGGGTTGTTGGGGTCATTCTCGGAATTTGGCCCGAATGAGTGCCGGTACGACGGCGTCGAGCTATGCGAGGTGGAATGCCTCGCAGGTTCATAGAGGTCTCTTCGCCTCTTGTAACACCCCAAAAATATAGATTTCATATTATAAATTAAATGACGGTAATTATCAAGATAAAATAACTAGGAATAAACAACCTAGTTAGTTAAAAAGCTTGAAATGACAAAATAAACATGGTTAAAACACCCTTTACAAAAACTTGTGTAAAGTGGAGGGACTAGACATGGGCAAATGAATTAAGGTTTCAATTAAATTAAAAATTAAACACAAAACACCCACATACGTGGTGTGTTCTGCGATTCCAACCAGAGCCAGGGGAGCTCTCATGCTCAAAACCCTAATGTGCAAGGATTGATCAAATCAAGAGGCCAAATCAAACCCAAATCAAAATCCAAGAACAAATTAGTGATCACCTTAGTGAAGTGATCACAAGGTATGTCAAATTTCACACTTTGATTCCATCTCAAACTCTAGTTAAACACATGAGATTTGAGATTATAGCTTGCATGATAGTTGTTTGGATGAAATTGGAATAAAATCATGTTTAGGGGTAAACCCTAGTCGTTATCTTGTTGAAATAATGATGAAACTATGAAGTTCATGATCATCCACCATGTGTGTGTAGTGGGTTTTGTAGAAAAATGATGAACCCTAGAATCATGATTAGTAAACTAGTGTTATTTGAAACTCTATGAAGTTAATCTTGGTATTGAACTATAAATTAGTTGATTAACTAGTAAAAGATGTTAAAATCTTGGCTAAATAAATAGTCATGAACTTGATTGTTGATTTCGTGAAATTATGCCCTTTAGGTGTTTGTTGAAATGCCTAAAAGAAAGCTAGATATGGTGATTTCGAACGAAACGCATATTTAAATGATAAGATGAATTATGCGTTATAAGATATGAATAGAGTGCTAAACAAAGTGTTGATTGAACTCTATAGGCAAAGGAGCCGAGTCTTCAAGCGGACAAGCCGGAGCGGACACGCGCTTGAAAGGAACGCTTTAAAGGTACGCGACTTGTCATCTCATTACATTTATGGAGATTTGCCTAGTCGTAGATATGTTTGATATTGGTATGGCTAAAATAGATGCGCTTGGTGAGTCTAAGAAGTGATGGAATTCACTCGACAATCCAAGCGGGTCAAAAGAGATAGTTAAAATATTTATGATGTGGAAATAGTGAACTTGTAATCAATTGGTAAGTCTAAGAAGTGATGGAATTCACTCGACAAACCAAACGGGTCGAAACAAATAGTTGGTTAGACATGCTTATTGGTAATATTGTTTAATTAGTCATAATGGGAATGTCAGTAAAGTGACGTAAGTCACTATAGAAAAAAAAACGAGTTAAAATAATGGTCGAAATGGTAGTGTTCGAAGTGACTCGAACGTCACTCGTTAAATATGAGTTATAAAAGCAGAAAACATGGATTGGAAGAGACACGCTAAGGTTGACAATCCCGAGAATGTGCAATTATGGTTAGAAAGTAATGTCGATGAATTATGAAGGTACGTAACTTGATTGGTTACTTTAAGCGAGTTGTTGATAAGTTTTGTAAATCTTATTATTGAAACGAAATCTGCGTTGAAATTATATTGATTATGGTTGGAATGTAAATTAATAGATTTAGTATAGTCGACGAACCAATTGGTAGTCATCATAAGTGGATGATTCCACAAGATGAGCCAATGGATCTTTTAGTTGTGAAAATTATAGTTTTAAACGTTCTAGTAGTCGATAATGGCGATAATAATCACAAAGACATTAAACTATGAAATTGGTAAGAAATGTGGTTGACAATAAGCCCCGGATGTTGGACATAAGGCGCCATAGGTTTATTAGTTAAAAGGTAGTAAAATGGCTAAGTTAGAATGGGTCGAATAATTGTATAGGGACATATAGTCTTTCGGTCCGTAATCAAATCTTTCGATATGAAATTTGTAATAGACGTGTCGGTAACGAATTTACAGACGCATAGGAAAAAGAATCACCTAAAACGGACTTACGAGTCAAAAGTTATGGCTATTTAAAGTTGGAACTTGATTGAATTCGGAGCTGGGAATTTGCAGCATCAGAAAAACAAACCTGCTGTGAATTTAGGGGCTAGGCGTCACGCGAGCCTCCTTGGCGTCACGCGACGCCCTTGTTCCGGAAAAGTTATATTTTTTTATTTAATGTTGACCCATGGAACTTGTTTGTAACCCTTTTAACTTGATCAAAACTAACTTTTGTTGTGGTTTTGATCTTAGGTGATGATGGAAACTAACCGGAAGATGATCGAGCAAACTTTTGAAGAACCGAACACTATCTACAAGCTTCCGCAATGTTTTAAATCTTTACTAGACTTGGTTTACGGGTTGTAAACAATTGTTAAACAACTTTTGAAATGTTTTAACTTAGTCGTTGGTTGACTTAAGATTTTGCTACTTATGAACTTCTTGTATGAATTTTATGCTAATTAAGTAAACTTTTATTTACAATGGTATAATTTATTATAAAAATCAAGTTAAATTAGATGGGTGTTACAAGTTGGTATCAGAGCCTTGGTTTAAGAGATTCAAGCATGGTGGGAAAACTATGCTTGGACTTAAACCTTATGCTCTTGATAAAGATTGGTGTTCGGTTCGAGGCTTGATCGCAAATCCGGTAGGTACGTGTATTTTAATGGTTTAGCATGTTAAAGTGTTGTAAATAACACATAGGGTTATCGTGTAATATACGATACCTCAATTAAATAATAGACATAGTTAACAAAATTACGTGCGTTAAAACGTGTAGTAGAAAAGCCTTGTATTATGATACGGGCATTTAATAAAATTAACATTACTAACTTTTATGAATGTTCTAATAGGAAGAAACTCGCATATGAAGATGACGAGGGTTGAACAAATTATGGATATGATGAAGGAACGGTCCAAAGAGCATGCTCATCAAGGACATAAATCGCGTGATGATCACGAACAAAGTTCACGGCAAGAGAAGCCCGTTAGGGCAAGCGTTACCAGGTGCACGCTTTTAAGTTTAATCGCATAAGTAGTAATATGCAACAAACACGTAGGGGATAACGGTTGCATATATCTGATAAAACTTGAATAGGATATCTATTCAGGATGATGTTTCTAAGAGAAGTTTAATAGAAATATGTGTTATTCACGATGATGAATAACAAAGAAATAATAGGATTAATTCATATGGAAACTTGGACGGGGGGTAATTATCCAAGTGGAAAACTCTCAATATAATGTATTGAGAAAAGTAGCGATCACATTAACAAAGGTGATTATATAATAGTTCGATAGAAAAGATAACATTTTATATGTTCAAATGTAAAACTAGTAAAACTAATGATCGTTGTTTTGCAAATAAATAAAGTTTTACTAAATGAAATCAGAGATATGAAATAAATAGAGGCATTACTTACGTAGGATGTGGTGTGAAAGCTATAAAAGGGTCATGTGTATCGTGTGTTGATTGCTTACTCTGGCCAAGTAAGTAATGGCATATGATACCATGAGCTTTCTGTAGCGGACACATTTACGTCCGATGTAGTAAGGGCAGTGTGAATGGGACTAACTTAAATGGTACCCAAATGAATCAAATAAATAAGATGTTTGATAGTAAACGTAAACGCAAGTCGGACGACGGAAGCGTATTACGTTAAAATGACGAGCCCGAGAGAAGGGATAAATATCGAAGTAAATGAAAATACAAACCAACTAATGAGAATGCTAAGGCATGGGGATAAAGGTTTGACTGACATAAGTGATGAAATTCACATGGACAAGTCAAACGAAATAAATAACGAATAAAGGACTTAATTGAATAAAAGCGATGGATTTCGCTAAGACGACCAATAAATTAAAAATGATGTCTAAGACCATATAAAAATGGTTACTTGACAATGATGACGGTAAACATACCCGATGGACGAGTAGGATTGTGGGTGAATGCGTAAACCAAGAGACGGGAACGTGAAATAGAAAGTCAAAAGACTCGGAATATGAGTCATGACTAAAAGATGACAAGAATTTTCGCAATATAAGTTTTGGTAATTGCGTTCAACCATTTCAAAGTTGGACGGGTCAAATAAAGAATGAGTTTGACATTCATAAGCAATGAAAAATTCACCCAAAAAGAGTCAAACGATTCAATTAAGGAATAACACTTAATATAATAGGAAAACGCAAACCGGTGAACCCGGAAAATGAAAACATGTATAATGATGAAGATATGTATTGGGAGGGGGTGTACTTACACTCGAACCCGAAAAATGCAAATATGTCTCTCAACGGGTCGTTTTTGTAAAACGACAAATTTGAGGACAAAGTCGGAATATAAAAATGAAACAAAGTCTTAATGCATACCGGGAGGGTTGCAATAATAACGACTTCGGTAAAATACCCGGTTGATGGGTAAGGATTTAAACACATATGTAGACTAGGAAACAGGAACACGGATGGAAACTCAAAAGACTCGGGTTTCGGGTCATGACTAAAAGACGATAAGATGCTGTAAATTGAAATTTTGACAAATTACGTTCAACTATTTTAAAGTTGAACGGGTTGAATAAAGAATGAAAATTTTCATTCATAAGCAAAGGAATTTCATACGAACAAGACAAAAGAATTAAATAAATGATGGCGCTTGCTAATGAAAGTGAGCTTGAATCGAATAAATAAAAGTGTGAAATACTAATGAACCTATATAATGGGTTTAAAAGAAATATAATTAGAAATCGGGGAAAACAGTGAGCATAGGACGAACTGACGCGTAAGCAACGTCAGAAGTCATAAGTCGGAAGGTTAGTCCGAAAGTAAACGAATGAAGCCTTAAACTACGGCCAAGACCAACTAAAGTTCAAAAAGCGAAAACAAATGATTCCAAACATAAGGGATGCCTTGAAGCTATATAGGTATATATACATTTGAAAATAAATACGAATAAAAGATGATCTACGGGATCATCATAACCTACGGGTCGATTGAGTTAAATGTGGGAACTGATTTTAAATTCCACGAATTAAATAATATCGGAAGGAAATGAATCATCGGACTTAAAATTCCTAGAAGTAATAAAAGGATATAAGACAAGGTGAAGAGAAAACGTTAAACTAAAATTTAGTTTTAGTAAGAAATGACGTTTTAACAAATATAAAAGTATTATGAGAGAAGTTAAGAAAAGGTTAATATTAAAGGATTAAGGTCTAGACACCGATAGGTGTAAAAACAATACATTCGAAAGGAGGATTTTCGATGATGAAAATTTTATATAAACCTAAACATGGCGTGACGTGATCATGGCCAAGAAAGGTAAGGTGGAGTATAATCACATTGTAGCCCGAGTAAACGGTAAAAAGTAACTGGATTAATAAGTCTAGTTAGTGAGACCGGTTAAGGTCATTTAAATAAATTTAGTTGCTTGTAAGCGGTGGATTCTGTATATCTGAACCGAATAAATGAGTTTGAAAACAAAAAAAAAAAAGAAATAGTGGCTAAAAGTGAAAGATTTCACTAAAAGACCTTTAAACGGGTCAAGGTAACGGATTCACAAAGAGTTCGATAATATATAAAAGCGATGAATATCGCTAAGTTAACTAAACTAGTAGAAATAACGGAAACACGTTATTTCAAGTTACATTATGTCGTATGAGGTACGTAGATGTTTCGTAACCAAAAAGATATTACCGTATTTTTCGGGTAATACTAACAATTGGCTAAGGTATGAGTAATGCTTAAAAGATTACCCAGGTCAAATGCATTGAGTTTAAAACCCGATGAACTATGTAAGAAAGGTTTCGAGGACGAAACCTCTTTAAGGGGGGTAGACTTGTAACACCCCAAAAATATAGATTTCATATTATAAATTAAATGACGGTAATTATCAAGATAAAATAACTAGGAATAAACAACCTAGTTAGTTAAAAAGCTTGAAATGACAAAATAAACATGGTTAAAACACCCTTTACAAAAACTTGTGTAAAGTGGAGGGACTAGACATGGGCAAATGAATTAAGGTTTCAATTAAATTAAAAATTAAACACAAAGCACCCACATACGTGGTGTGTTCTGCGATTCCAACCAGAGCCAGGGGAGCTCTCATGCTCAAAACCCTAATGTGCAAGGATTGATCAAATCAAGAGGCCAAATCAAACCCAAATCAAAATCCAAGAACAAATTAGTGATCACCTTAGTGAAGTGATCACAAGGTATGTCAAATTTCACACTTTGATTCCATCTCAAACTCTAGTTAAACACATGAGATTTGAGATTATAGCTTGCATGATAGTTGTTTGGATGAAATTGGAATAAAATCATGTTTAGGGGTAAACCCTAGTCGTTATCTTGTTGAAATAATGATGAAACTATGAAGTTCATGATCATCCACCATGTGTGTGTAGTGGGTTTTGTAGAAAAATGATGAACCCTAGAATCATGATTAGTAAACTAGTGTTATTTGAAACTCTATGAAGTTAATCTTGGTATTGAACTATAAATTAGTTGATTAACTAGTAAAAGATGTTAAAATCTTGGCTAAATAAATAGTCATGAACTTGATTGTTGATTTCGTGAAATTATGCCCTTTAGGTGTTTGTTGAAATGCCTAAAAGAAAGCTAGATATGGTGATTTCGAACGAAACGCATATTTAAATGATAAGATGAATTATGCATTATAAGATATGAATAGAGTGCTAAACAAAGTGTTGATTGAACTCTATAGGCAAAGGAGCCGAGTCTTCAAGCGGACAAGCCGGAGCGGACACGCGCTTGAAAGGAACGCTTTAAAGGTACGCGACTTGTCATCTCATTACATTTATGGAGATTTGCCTAGTCGTAGATATGTTTGATATTGGTATGGCTAAAATAGATGCGCTTGGTGAGTCTAAGAAGTGATGGAATTCACTCGACAATCCAAGCGGGTCAAAAGAGATAGTTAAAATATTTATGATGTGGAAATAGTGAATTTGTAATCAATTGGTAAGTCTAAGAAGTGATGGAATTCACTCGACAAACCAAACGGGTCGAAACAAATAGTTGGTTAGACATGCTTATTGGTAATATTGTTTAATTAGTCATAATGGGAATGTCAGTAAAGTGACGTAAGTCACTATAGAAAAAAAAAACGAGTTAAAATAATGGTCGAAATGGTAGTGTTCGAAGTGACTCGAACGTCACTCGTTAAATATGAGTTATAAAAGCAGAAAACATGGATTGGAAGAGACACGCTAAGGTTGACAATCCCGAGAATGTGCAATTATGGTTAGAAAGTAATGTCGATGTCACACCCCAATTTTCCACGTGTCACCGGTGGGCCCGGTGGGGAGTATAGTGACGTAGTTGGCATCATCATAGACAAACAACACAATATCTAAATGCACAGCGGAAGCAGAAGATAATTATATTACATTCCGAATATAAGTAATGTCAAAGTATTACAACGGAAGGTAAAGGATCCACAGGCGGATCAATAAAAGAAAACTGTTCAATAGACTTTAGGCATCTAGAACTTGCAAGATTCCTTAGTGACGCCCTGAGCTCCCAGCCAATTACGCATAATACCTGTCACTTAACCTTTTGGAAAAATACGTCAGTTTACACTGGTAAATACAATTAACTGACTCATTTTGGAAAAAGAGTTTGAAAAGTGATTTGAGTGCAAACGGCACAAAATATCTTGACACATTGATTAAAATGCACAGAGGCAAAATTAATCTTTATACTTGGGACAATTTTATTAATAAAAATCTTGTATCCGATTTACATGGTTGTCCAACATTTAGGGCCGGTGATTATACAATACAAGCCGGACAAGATTAATCGACACACCACAAATATAATCTCACAAGAAGATACTCTCACGAGTGAGTATACGTTATACATATGCAACAGGAGGTGTTTTGCCTACACCTTGTGCTTACGTCGTGGCCATTCACTTTTTAAAATGAGCCAAGGATATCCAGGACACGGTCATTAACCCCCAATGTTATTTGTTATCAATCAACACAGATTAAAACGGGATTATGCAATTTAATCATCTCCGATTAAACAGTTTCTACACCCGACCAAGCGGTATTTTTATAATACCGTATCCCAAGCCCGTATAAGGGAAAATAAGTTAAAAGTATTTACCTGAGCTAGCTCCTGTCTTAAATAGCAAGAATAATAACTCAGCCGTATTCCTAAGTAAGCGTAGGTACAATTTACCGGAAAGCTCTAGTCTGGAACGATGGTATAAATAACCAATTAGAATACTAACGGGTCTTTAATTAAGCCTAAGCTTAGACCGGTTAGTTTTAAGGAAATACACGGTTCAAGCGCACGATTAAGCGAAGACCGGATAGAACGTGATTTAGACCCGACAAGTTTGAATACTTGTATAATATGGGTATACTAAATACATTCTGGATTTTGAGACAAAAATGATAACGTTTGACCCGTTTCGGTCAATCTATGCAAACTAGTTACATAAACCGAACCGAACGCAAAAAGGGCGTTACGGGTAGCCGAATGAGTCATATGTAAGTTCCCTGAGATATTATGCTTTAAATATGATATAATATCAGTAAGTTATGTTCTATTATGCCCCGAATAGTTTTAAACTCAATTTATGCCTTAGAAGGGCATTTTGGTTATTTAAAAGATTATAAAAGAGTAAAATTGTAAATCTGAGTTACGGGTCTGGTTTATACAGTAAATATACTTCATTTAGCATATTATAACAGTAGGGTATGACCCATATACCAAACTTATCATTTAAAAATCAATCTATGCACCGTAGGGGTATTTTAGTAATTTCACAAGGGCTAAAAATGCCAAAACTGGAAATCTGAGTTCAAACATTTATACTTACTGTTATTATATGAAAATATACCAAATACATCAGTAGGTATGAGTCTTATATGTTTAAAATGAGTATAACGCTTACTATGCGCTAAAAACGCTAAAAATGCGATTTAGAGCCGTTTCCGGGTTTTCAAAAGAAAGCTGAGATTTTTATATTTCCAGAACGCTCAAAATAATTTATTTAACAAATAAGATCAGTAGAAACAGGTTTGAGGTCAAAAGAATGTATAAAACTCATTTTATGGCTTAAACGGTCAAAACCGGCATCCACCGAATCGACTTAGCGACGTATGATCCGTTCAGCCAAAAATCAAATAAAAATCATCAAAAATCCCAAAATATTATATAACATCAGTGGGTAAAAAGTTTTGTATCAAAACGTGGCCTGAAATGGGTCATATGCGAAATGCGCCGTTTATGTAACTTTAAGATATAGTTTTACGCTATCGGCCATAATTCAAAGTCTGGACCACCAACGGGTCTCAAATTTTCGGTGCAAGTTTATATATTGGAAATAAAGATTTCTACTCTTTCACTTTTCCAAAAATCACGTTTATATCAAAAAGGGCAAAATAGTCAACTTTAAGCATAAATCGGAACATGCAAATGAATCGGCTAAGAATAGACTCGAGATATAAAAATTCCAGAGAGTTTTACCAAAATAAAAATGGTTCAAAGTACTCTCCAATACAGGTCTCAAACATGCATGTACGGATCCGAATCGATAGTCTACGAAAAAAATCTTTTTATAAGACTTTCGGTTCCGATTCGTATTTATACTCAAGATTGTCGAGTTGATCATGGTAAAACACATTCTTATATTCATTATAAAGCTATCTATGATGATCAAATAGATTGCATGTCATCTACATTACCATTTAAGCTATTTTTCACAAAAACCATTTCTGTTGACTTTTTAGAAACAAGTTTGACTCGACAATTAGCATGCATTAAGTGGGAATCAGAGAATACCCTTTTGAGGGTTTGTTTCCCACGTAAATACCAACATATATCTGGTTTCAATTTGAGAAAAGACTGAGTGAAACTCGTTTAATCAGAAAGTCAAAGTGTATGAACAATCAGTTTGACTTTTACTAATAATTGATGCAAGAACGAATTAAGGACTGAATTAGAAGCTTACAAAGGTCCTATTGATGCTTAGTTAACACTAGGATGTTGCCTTGACGTTCAGATTTGCTCCAGGAAGTTGTCTTGAGAGTGTTACAAGTTGGATGTTCTTGATCACAATGTATGAGCTCAAAGAAATGAGCTTTTGATCTGTTTTATGGATGAAATCAGAGGTAGTAGCAAGTTCTCAGTAGCCTAGGCATGCAAGGACTTTCATTGGATCAAAAGAGAGGTGATAACAGCTGTTTACAACTTCAAATTCGGACCCAAAATGGTCATTTTCGCGATTTCTGTTACTGGCAGTCCCACGCGGCCCGCCTGGGCATGTCCAGGCGGGTCGCCTGACCCTCTGATCAGCCAAACAAGTTTCAAACATTGACAGCTTTGGTCCCTGGTTTTGCACGCGATGTTTCGGCTGCTTATTTTGACTCGTAAACCCCCAAACTTGGTTTCTAAGAACCTTAGGACATTTACCAACATGGTAATGTCCTCGGATAACTTTGCGCTCAACCGAAAAGCCATGAAATTCGACGTTGACGCTTTTAGCCCCTCAAGTACGGTTTTGGCCATAACTTTCTCATACGTTAACGAAACTTCACGAAATTTTTACCACATATTCTAGTGAGTATATTTTAGCATTATAAAGCTTCGGGTCTGCCAAAAGTTCACTCAGAGGTATAAATTCAACATGTTGACACTTTTGGCCCCTATAGTTTGTAATTCCTCACTTTTGTGCAATTTCCGCGTCGTATGATCCATGAATCATCCGTTTAAGGTTATGAACATTATGTAGGGTTATCATAGAGTCTATTTATCCATTGTTGACACTTTGGACCCTTACGTTCCATAGTTTTCACTGTTTGTCAATTTTAGTCCCTCTAAAGTATGTTTTCACATACCGGAACCTTATGACACGTGTCAAGACATTATTGGACGAAATTTTTCGAGGTGTTACATCCTCACCCCCTTAAAAGAAATCTCGACCTCGAGATTTACTGAAACAAATGAGGATATTTCTCTTTCATCGTGGATTCCACTTCCCACGTGTATTCGGGACCTCTACGGGCATCCCATTTGACCTTAACAATAGGCACGTGCTTCCTTCGAAGCTTCTTCACCTGTCGGTCCTCAATCGACAAAGGTTTTTCCACGAACTTCAAACTCTCGTCTATGTGTATATCTGTATGCGGTATAACCAGTGATTCGTCAGCGAAACACTTCTTCAATTTACAGATGTGGGGCACATGGCGTTAAGTTCTTCAGGCAAGTTTAACTTGTAAGCGACTGACCCGACACGTTCGACAAATCTCGAAAGGTCCTTCGTATCTCGGGCTTAGCTTGCCTTTCTTACCAAATCGCATCACCCCCTTCCGGGGCGATACCTTAAGTAACACTTTTCCACCTACTTTGACGTGAAAATCTTTGCGCCTTGGATCCGCATTCGATACGGGTTTATCATTATATCACAAGTCTTCCAACCGTTATGTGATAGTGCTTCTTGGCTTATTGGCGAAACATATCCCTTAATCCTTAGGGTGTAATACATTGCGAGTTCCACCAAGCTCCTTAAATAGGCTTTTAGCTCATAAGTTATATGATCTATGATACATTCGATTCCTTCGAATGATTTTTATATATAATCAGAGTTTAACTAGCCTGATACTTATTTAATTTGGCACACCCTTCCAGAGTGATGTCTTTGATGAACCTTATTTCTTAACAAGGACTTAGGAGGGCTGCTATTTTCACAACTCTTTGATTTTTCTGCCAAAACCGGCAAGCTTACAGATGATCATGGATTTGCCTGATCTTATTCGTTGTTTCCAAGGCAACTATCAGACCGGATGATTGGACTTACCAATCTTCTATTTAGCAATAGATAATTTAACATCCCATCTAAGCAAGGTCCCCAAAGGAGTAGCCTTGATACTTATACATCACTATTATAGAAATGCTTATCTTAATGTGAGATGGTTCTTCCAACCATTACTTAAAACTAATCTTAAGGGATAGTTAATTCTCTCAGTTAGTCGAACAATCGACGATCCTGGGCAGCTGATGGAAATTCTCAATTGTTGCTTAATTTGGGGTTGTGGTATTCAATGCATAAGCAGAATGAACCTTCTTTCTTAATTAACAATGCCGATTTCTTCAGGATATCGAGTTAGGCTATATGGATCCTTTATTTTAAAACTTACTTATTTGGGGTTTCGATTCTTCCAATGATGGTACTAGCTACCTTGAAGGTTTCATAATATAATAACCTGAAATGGGATATAGATCTTAACTCTACTTGCCTCTCAAGAGGTGATCATGGTAATTCTTATAAGGAAGCTAATTATGACACATAAGGATGTCAGAGATTTCCGTACTCTCAGGCTTTGGCTCATCTATCGCTGTCGGTTTCAGATAAACGACACATTCCCTTTGCCTTTGCAAAGATGCCCTAAGTAGAGATACTTATAGGGACATTTCTATATTGGATATCTTCTTTGAATACTACTAGTCGACTTTAGTACAATATGACTATTGGGATATCTTCGTGGATCCCATGCATTAAACCTCCATACTGATCAGGCATGGAAGCAATCTATGGGACACACTAGGATACGCAAATCCTCATATGGTACTCTTATCAAACATAGTTTGGCATTCGCAGGCGATATCAAACAATGAGAAGAAACAGAGAGAAAAATAATAATAATTAAAATAACATATGTTGTCGTATTCTATGCGAAGAAAGAGTACCCTTAGATCTTTCGGAAGGATCCCTTGCCGATACGAGAAGAATCGGTTACTAAGGTTTCCTTGGTAATTTATACCTTGTGGCTAATATAAGGTTTACTAGGCTTATGGTTTATGAAGGTTTATTATTATACAAGTGCTTATATTTAATCGAAATGGAAGTTTTCACAAACTAGGCGCCTAGCTCGGTTGGCTATGCGCGCGAAAGGGTGCGGCCTAGACCCAGATTCGATTCCGGGGATGGCCGGTTCTACCATTTTTGCGACTTATCGATTTCTCACAGGAACGGAAAAATAGTCCTGGTAAATTTTCTACTTGTAAGTTTTACCTTACACTTAATATATATATATATATATATATATATATATATATATATATATATATAGTCCTTATGAAGAGTTTTAAAATTTGATATACTTATAGTTTACGAAGGGTTTACTGGTATCCGAACCAAAATAAAACTCTTAGCATTTAAATTACTGATAAAACAACAAGGAATTGTACCTGATGTCATTATTTATGGGCCAGCTTAGGCATTTTAGGCGCTTTAAATTTTTGGCTTTACTTCCTCCGCCGCATTTCCTTTGACATATTTAGGGCACGTAGTCTTGATGTGGCCTTTCTCATTACAGCCAAAACAAACTGCATTCTTCATGTCCTTACAGTCCAATGTTTTATGTCCCTTAGACTTGCAGATCCCACAAGCCCTGGGCTGTGATTTGGATCTTGGTTCGAACCTGCATTTCCCAAAATGGCGCTTCTTGCAGGTCTCACATACTGGTTTCTTGTCAGACTTTTGTTTGTTCTTTTTCTTAGAACTCTGGGAGTTATCTACCTCCCTTTTCCTTTTTAGTTCATCCTTTGCATCCGAGGCATGAACGAGATCCTCCTTAAGAGTAAGGAAATGTGGTCCTAGATAAAACTTGGACTGAGCAGCATGAGGCTCCTTTAACTTTTTCACAGCCTTCTTCACAGCTTTTCCAACGGCTGCGTCTATCATATTTTGAAGAACATCTTTGGAAATTCTAAGGTTTACAATTTCAGCATCATTAGCATGCGTCGCGTCATCAATGGCGCGATTGACTGTTATCTTACCCGAGTTTGCCATACTCGATATTGGTTCCTAATACCAATAAAACAATTTCTTAGTTGAAATCCAACAACTGCTATTTTTCACTCTGATGGCCTTAATATATACTAACCATGGTGTTAATCACCTATACAGGCTATTATAGCACTAACATTCTTAATGAACGTTATTTAAAATATATTAATATTACTTAGCCTAGGTCGCAAAAGACCATCAATGGCATTAAAGGTTTGGACCTAGTCCATTACCTTTCTGACAGAGGATCAAAACGTCACATCTGACTTTATTATATTAAAGAATTTAGGGAGCTTGAAAGCTTGCCATAGGAATATCAGAAAAGAGTGATTCCTATTTAGATATAAAATATCCATCTAAGGTTTGTTGGAGCATTTTCTAAAGTGTTATCGGCCAATTTCTACTTCGTATAAAATGACCGAAGTCCTACCAAGACGGATACAACAGTTCTCAACAGTGATCGTTCATTATTGAATCACATGTGTCAGTATCAATTAAATTTCTGCATAAACTGCTTGATAAGGAAAAGTACCTGCTATATAGTTATCCTTCCTGGCATTCATCCGGAAGACTCATGCATTTGTTTTCCTGGCCTCTCAGGCTTCTTTATAAGCTTTGGGCAGTTGGTTTTGATGTGCCCTTCCTCGTTACAGTTGTAGCATGTGGCGTTCTTTAACCCCTTGCAATCTAAGGTTTTGTGGCCTTTGGTCTTGCAAATTCTACACAATTTAGCGCGTGGGTCTATTGTACATTTTCCAAAATGCTGCTTTTTGCAGTTATTGCATTTGGGTCTGTTATCAGACTGACTCGAGTTCTTCCTAAACTCGGAATCTTTCCCACGCTCCGAGCTTCCCTTCTTCTTCTTGTTAGTTTGATGAGAGTTTTCCTCCTCTCTTTCTCTTCTTCTCTCGCCAGAAGCCTTAACAGACTTAATTCTGATTGCATCTAAGGTGAGAGATAAGGATAAGTCCACCGCGGACCTATATGTGGTTGGCCTAGATGCTTTAACATTCCCTTTTATCTCTGGTGCTAGGCCTCCAATGAAACGCGCTATGCGTTTAGGTTCAGGGGTGACTAAATAAGGAACTAGGCGGGACATAGTGTTGAAACTTGTCACATATGCCGGACAATTCAAATCTTCCATGACCAAAGTCAAGAAGTCTGATTCTATCTTTTCTACTTCATGCTGAGGGCAATAGTTTTCCTTGACTAAAGCAACAAATTGTCCCCAAGATAAGTTGTAGAGTAGAACTTTCCCCGTGGCTTGGAGCAATGATCTCCACCATGCCAACGCTTCTCCTTTAAATGATTGTGAAACAAATTTCACAACATCTTGCTCCGCACAACCGCTGATGTCAACAACAGCGTCCATCTCATCGAGCCATGTCATGCAATCGATGGCTCCATTTTCTCCTGTAAAGTCTCTGGGCTTGCAAGAGATAAAATATTTATATGAACAGGTCTTAACTGGTGCCTCTTGATGAAACACAACTTGTCTAGACGGAATACTTCTTTGATTTGACAAGTCATGATCATCGTCCCCCCTTGACTCATATGTTTTAGGAGGGGGCTTACTACAAGCCATAGATAGAGTCTTGGAGTGGGTATCATTTGATTCATCATTCTGTCGATCAAGAGCTCGAGTAACAGCATAATCTATTATTGCCTGCAGTTCTGCTCCAGTTACATTAATTCCGGTAGTATCATTGCTCTCCTTCAAACGACTGTTAACTTCATCTAATCCAGCCATGTAGCTTGATTGCTACATAATTATTAACAATGATTTATTCAGAGATTATTATGGAATCATCATGTTTGACGATTTATCAACCATGGTAATATAAGCCATATTGGTTAACTTGTTAGTTATATTTAATTAGCATTTTCCATTATAATTTATCCTAGTTATAAAACATTAAGGATATTAAAGTGGCGCATAAGGCCTAGTCACAAGGACAGTTCTAAATTTTTGTAAGCCATGATTTCAGAGAATCGATGCATTAAGGTTTGAATCACGTTCATTACCTTCTCTTGACAGGGAGTTGTAGACTTCAACTGTCGTTTGTCTTTTATGACAATTAGTATAGCCCGTGGGCATTTCCCTTCTAAGGGGTGGTTATAATATGATCATCTTCTCAGATGTTATTAGTCGAGATCGTATGGATCCTACCGACTATTATGCTTGGACATGGTCCAACACCTTTAGACAGGAGGTCAAGACCACCACTGTCGTTGTCTTATCGGACAACAAGTTTAGCCCGGAGGCACTTCATCACTATCGGATGTTTATAATGTGATCATCTTATAGGATGACACAAGCCATGATTTCTAAATCACTAGGCTAGATAAGAAAATTGGAAGAATCCAATATAAGTTTGATTGTTGTGATTTATCGAATCACATTTGTCAGGAGTGCTAACACGTTCTTAGGCGTTAACAAGGATCTGAATCCCTTGGGTAGGTTTCACCATCTTGGCCGCGTAGGCTAGATTTCACCTTTAAGATTCTTTTTAAAAAAAATGCCTACTGGCAGGGAAGGAAGGATATTTATTTTATTCAGGATTTTATCATAAATCCTAATTTATAAGTTAATAATAGCACAAATGGCCTAGTCGCGTAGACAAGTTAATTTATAAGCCATGATCGTCTGGGATCGAGGCATTTAGTATTAGCACAAAAGGATTAGTCACGAGGAAAAGTTTAATTTATAAGCCATGATCGTCTGGGATCGAGGCATTTAGTAATAGCACAAAAGGCTTAGTCACGAGGACAAGTTTAATTTATAAGCCATGATCGTCTGGGATCGAGGCATTTAGTAATAGCACAAAAGGCTTAGTCACGAGGACAAGTTTAATTTATAAGCCATGATCGTCTGGGATCAAGGCATTTAGGTGTGAATCAAAGTTCATTACCTTTTCTTGACAGGGAGTCATAGACCACCACTGCCTTTTGTCTTATATGACAATTAGTATGGCCCGTAGGCGCTACATCACTATTGGATGTTTAATAAGTTTGGCCCGCAGGCACTACATCACTAATGGATGTTTAATAAGTTTGGCTCGTAGGCACTACATCACTAATGGATGTTTTAAATAAGTTTGGCCCGTAGGCATTAAAAAATAATTATGTCCTTATAAGGACTAATAAGGAAAACGATTTTCAGTAAAAGGAGTTTCTTCTTTATCTTATTTCTGAATGCTTTCTCCTTGGATGTTCGTTCCATTTTAGCCGCGGTACGAGACTCAGCATCTCGGGCTCCGGTGTGGAGAACTCCTATTACGGCTTCTTCGCTTGGCGACGTATCCAATATAAAAATAATCGGAAGCAGTAAATTCCATATTAGAATCGGGAGTATTCCTATGTTAAGTCTAGACTCGAGTATGTGCAATTGTGTCACTGAGATTAAACACATTAGGATAGTGTTTAATTCACTCAATGTTGGCTCTGATACCAACCTGTCACACCCCAATTTTCCACGTGTCACCGGTGGGCCCGGTGGGGAGTATAGTGACGTAGTTGGCATCATCATAGACAAACAACACAATATCTAAATGCACAGCGGAAGCAGAAGATAATTATATTACATTCCGAATATAAGTAATGTCAAAGTATTACAACGGAAGGTAAAGGATCCACAGGCGGATCAATAAAAGAAAACTGTTCAATAGACTTTAGGCATCTAGAACTTGCAAGATTCCTTAGTGACGCCCTGAGCTCCCAGCCAATTACGCATAGTACCTGTCACTTAACCTTTTGGAAAAATACGTCAGTTTACACTGGTAAATACAATTAACTGACTCATTTTGGAAAAAGAGTTTGAAAAGTGATTTGAGTGCAAACGGCACAAAATATCTTGACACATTGATTAAAATGCACAGAGGCAAAATTAATCTTTATACTTGGGACAATTTTATTAATAAAATCTTGTATCCGATTTACATGGTTGTCCAACATTTAGGGCCGGTGATTATACAATACAAGCCGGACAAGATTAATCGACACACCACAAATATAATCTCACAAGAAGATACTCTCACGAGTGAGTATACGTTATACATATGCAACAGGAGGTGTTTTGCCTACACCTTGTGCTTACGTCGTGGCCATTCACTTTTTAAAATGAGCCAAGGATATCCAGGACACGGTCATTAACCCCCAATGTTATTCGTTATCAATCAACACAGATTAAAACGGGATTATGCAATTTAATCATCTCCGATTAAACAGTTTCTACACCCGACCAAGCGGTATTTTTATAATACCGTATCCCAAGCCCGTATAAGGGAAAATAAGTTAAAAGTATTTACCTGAGCTAGCTCCTGTCTTAAATAGCAAGAATAATAACTCAGCCGTATTCCTAAGTAAGCGTAGGTACAATTTACCGGAAAGCTCTAGTCTGGAACGATGGTATAAATAACCAATTAGAATACTAACGGGTCTTTAATTAAGCCTAAGCTTAGACCGGTTAGTTTTAAGGAAATACACGGTTCAAGCGCACGATTAAGCGAAGACCGGATAGAACGTGATTTAGACCCGACAAGTTTGAATACTTGTATAATATGGGTATACTAAATACATTCTGGATTTTGAGACAAAAATGATAACGTTTGACCCGTTTCGGTCAATCTATGCAAACTAGTTACATAAACCGAACCGAACGCAAAAAGGGCGTTACGGGTAGCCGAATGAGTCATATGTAAGTTCCCTGAGATATTATGCTTTAAATATGATATAATATCAGTAAGTTATGTTCTATTATGCCCCGAATAGTTTTAAACTCAATTTATGCCTTAGAAGGGCATTTTGGTTATTTAAAAGATTATAAAAGAGTAAAATTGTAAATCTGAGTTACGGGTCTGGTTTATACAGTAAATATACTTCATTTAGCATATTATAACAGTAGGGTATGACCCATATACCAAACTTATCATTTAAAAATCAATCTATGCACCGTAGGGGTATTTTAGTAATTTCACAAGGGCTAAAAATGCCAAAACTGGAAATCTGAGTTCAAACATTTATACTTACTGTTATTATATGAAAATATACCAAATACATCAGTAGGTATGAGTCTTATATGTTTAAAATGAGTATAACGCTTACTATGCGCTAAAGACGCTAAAAATGCGATTTAGAGCCGTTTCCGGGTTTTCAAAAGAAAGCTGAGATTTTTATATTTCCAGAACACTCAAAATAATTTATTTAACAAATAAGATCAGTAGAAACAGGTTTGAGGTCAAAAGAATGTATAAAACTCATTTTATGGCTTAAACGGTCAAAACCGGCATCCACCGAATCGACTTAGCGACGTATGATCCGTTCAGCCAAAAATCAAATAAAAATCATCAAAAATCCCAAAATATTATATAACATCAGTGGGTAAAAAGTTTTGTATCAAAACGTGGCCTGAAATGGGTCATATGCGAAATGCGCCGTTTATGTAACTTTAAGATATAGTTTTACGCTATCGGCCATAATTCAAAGTCTGGACCACCAACGGGTCTCAAATTTTCGGTGCAAGTTTATATATTGGAAATAAAGATTTCTACTCTTTCACTTTTCCAAAAATCACGTTTATATCAAAAAGGGCAAAATAGTCAACTTTAAGCATAAATCGGAACATGCAAATGAATCGGCTAAGAATAGACTCGAGATATAAAAATTCCAGAGAGTTTTACCAAAATAAAAATGGTTCAAAGTACTCTCCAATACAGGTCTCAAACATGCATGTACGGATCCGAATCGATAGTCTACGAAAAAAATCTTTTTATAAGACTTTCGGTTCCGATTCGTATTTATACTCAAGATTGTCGAGTTGATCATGGTAAAACACATTCTTATATTCATTATAAAGCTATCTATGATGATCAAACAGATTGCATGTCATCTACATTACCATTTAAGCTATTTTTCACAAAAACCATTTCTGTTGACTTTTTAGAAACAAGTTTGACTCGACAATTAGCATGCATTAAGTGGGAATCAGAGAATACCCTTTTGAGGGTTTGTTTCCCACGTAAATACCAACATATATCTGGTTTCAATTTGAGAAAAGACTGAGTGAAACTCGTTTAATCAGAAAGTCAAAGTGTATGAACAATCAGTTTGACTTTTACTAATAATCGATGCAAGAACGAATTAAGGACTGAATTAGAAGCTTACAAAGGTCCTATTGATGCTTAGTTAACACTAGGATGTTGCCTTGACGTTCAGATTTGCTCCAGGAAGTTGTCTTGAGAGTGTTACAAGTTGGATGTTCTTGATCACAATGTATGAGCTCAAAGAAATGAGCTTGATCTGTTTTATGGATGAAATCAGAGGTAGTAGCAAGTTCTCAGTAGCCTAGGCATGCAAGGACTTTCATTGGATCAAAAGAGAGGTGATAACAGCTGTTTACAACTTCAAATTCGGACCCAAAATGGTCATTTTCGCGATTTCTGTTACTGGCAGTCCCACGCGGCCCGCCTGGGCATGTCCAGGCGGGTCGCCTGACCCTCTGATCAGCCAAACAAGTTTCAAACATTGACAGCTTTGGTCCCTGGTCTTGCACGCGATGTTTCGGCTGCTTATTTTGACTCGTAAACCCCCAAACTTGGTTTCTAAGAACCTTAGGACATTTACCAACATGGTAATGTCCTCGGATAACTTTGCGCTCAACCGAAAAGCCATGAAATTCGACGTTGACGCTTTTAGCCCCTCAAGTACGGTTTTGGCCATAACTTTCTCATACGTTAACGAAACTTCACGAAATTTTTACCACATATTCTAGTGAGTATATTTTAGCATTATAAAGCTTCGGGTCTGCCAAAAGTTCACTCAGAGGTATAAATTCAACATGTTGACACTTTTGGCCCCTATAGTTTGTAATTCCTCACTTTTGTGCAATTTCCGCGTCGTATGATCCATGAATCATCCGTTTAAGGTTATGAACATTATGTAGGGTTATCATAGAGTCTATTTATCCATTGTTGACACTTTGGACCCTTACGATCCATAGTTTTCACTGTTTGTCAATTTTAGTCCCTCTAAAGTATGTTTTCACATACCGGAACCTTATGACACGTGTCAAGACATTATTGGACGAAATTTTTCGAGGTGTTACAGTCGATGAATTATGAAGGTACGTAACTTGATTGGTTACTTTAAGCGAGTTGTTGATAAGTTTTGTAAATCTTATTATTGAAACGAAATCTGCGTTGAAATTATATTGATTATGGTTGGAATGTAAATTAATAGATTTAGTATAGTCGACGAACCAATTGGTAGTCATCATAAGTGGATGATTCCACAAGATGAGCCAATGGATCTTTTAGTTGTGAAAATTATAGTTTTAAACGTTCTAGTAGTCGATAATGGCGATAATAATCACAAAGACATTAAACTATGAAATTGGTAAGAAATGTGGTTGACAATAAGCCCCGGATGTTGGACATAAGGCGCCATAGGTTTATTAGTTAAAAGGTAGTAAAATGGCTAAGTTAGAATGGGTCGAATAATTGTATAGGGACATATAGTCTTTCGGTCCGTAATCAAATCTTTCGATATGAAATTTGTAATAGACGTGTCGGTAACGAATTTACAGACGCATAGGAAAAAGAATCACCTAAAACGGACTTACGAGTCAAAAGTTATGGCTATTTAAAGTTGGAACTTGATTGAATTCGGAGCTGGGAATTTGCAGCATCAGAAAAACAAACCTGCTGTGAATTTAGGGGCTAGGCGTCACGCGAGCCTCCTTGGCGTCACGCGACGCCCTTGTTCCGGAAAAGTTATTTTTTTTTATTTAATGTTGACCCATGGAACTTGTTTGTAACCCTTTTAACTTGATCAAAACTAACTTTTGTTGTGGTTTTGATCTTAGGTGATGATGGAAACTAACCGGAAGATGATCGAGCAAACTTTTGAAGAACCGAACACTATCTACAAGCTTCCGCAATGTTTTAAATCTTTACTAGACTTGGTTTACGGGTTGTAAACAATTGTTAAACAACTTTTGAAATGTTTTAACTTAGTCGTTGGTTGACTTAAGATTTTGCTACTTATGAACTTCTTGTATGAATTTTATGCTAATTAAGTAAACTTTTATTTACAATGGTATAATTTATTATAAAAATCAAGTTAAATTAGATGGGTGTTACACCTCTGCGGTTCTTCACTCCTTGTAGTCGAAGGAGCTCGCGTACCTGAAGGCCCGGCTTCGTGATCGTGATGAGTAACGATCTCTCCTCTGCCTCTTCTTCCCCTTCCTCTTCCTCGGAATATCACTGGCGGCATATTTCCTGCTTTATAAAACTTTAAATACCAAGAATAAAAGAAAAGACAAAATTGGAATAACAATTTCGAATTTGTCCTAAGTTCTTGTCTAGACTCAAGTATGTGCAATTGTGTCACTGAGATTAAACACATTAGGATAGTGTTTAATTCACTCAGTGTTGGCTCTGATACCAACCTGTCACACCCCGCTTTCCACGTGTCTCACCGGTGGGCCCGGTGGGGGATTACCGTGACATAGTTGGCAACAATATAGTAAAACCACACAATTATATGAATGCACAGCGGAAGCATAAAGATAAATATAATTCAACCTTTTGAATGTAATATCAAGTGTATTACAGAAGTCGAATTGTATCCACAGGGGATCATAAATAATATAAAGTATTGTTCAGTCAGATACAACATCAAGTTTGCGAGACTATTCGTGATGCTAGGAAGCTATTACCAGCCAATTTCGTGTAGTACCTGCACTTAATCTTTTTGGGGAAAAATACGTCAGTTTACACTGGTAGATACGTTCAACTGACACATTTGAAAATGTTTATTAAAATTGATTTGAATGCACGAGGCACAAACTCTTTTATAACTTGGGAAAATTATTAAAATCTTGTGAACGAATTACATGTCCTTTTATGCGTTCAGTAGCCCGGATCCTGTCCGGGTTAAAGATTAATAGACACACCACATTGCGTAAAACCGTAGTGTAAAAAAAACCAACGGCTACGTCTTTTAATGATAATGTCGACATAATATACCGGGTGTACGCCTACACCGGGATGTCGAGGTCGTGGCCATTTCGTAAAATAATGCCAAGGATATCCGGGACAACGGTCATTAACCCCCCAAAGGCTTTTAAGTAACAAGACTGTTTAAATGAGCCGATCACATTATTCAATTAACCACCTAAGCGATGGAAGATATGATGCTCAATCAAGCGGTATTTTATATACCGTAACCCAAGCCCGTATAAGGGAAAATAAGTTAAAAGTATTTACCTTTGCAAGTATTATCCTTAGTTTGATTAAATCACCGATAGCTTTTACTGGGGCTCCTATTCTGGAACGAAGGTTTTAATTAACCTATTAGAATCCTAACGAGTCTTTATATTGGCCGTAGCCTAGACCGGTTGGTTCCGAAATGTGAATACGGTTTAATCGCGCGAAAAGGCGAAAACCGAGAACGGAGTGTGATTCTGACCCAACAAGTTCAGAGACTTGTTTTAGATGGGTTTAAGGTTCACACTCTGGATTTGGGGTCCAAATAATATAATTTGACCCGTATCGGCTAATTTATGAAAACTAGTTTCATAAGCCGAACCGTGCGCGCATTAGGCGAAACGGTTAACCATGAGAGTCTTACGCTTATTTCCTAAGTCAATATGCCTTAAAGAGGTTGTGGTATCAGTAGGATACCTTCCGTGATGCCCGTAACGAGTTTTAGTTAATATATCGCCCCGTAGGGGTTTTTCGGTCATTTTAAAGACTTTTAAAGAGCTTTTCGAGTTCTACAGGAAATCTGAGTTTCCCGAACAGTTTATATAGTCTAAAATACTTTATTTATTATTTAAAATCAGTAGCAACTGGAATCGGGTCAAAAGACCTTGTAGAACTCAAGTTTTGGCCGAAAAGGGCATATTCGGTATTTACCGAACCGTAGCCATAACCGCAGGTTATGAGCGAGGTAAAAATTATTAAAAATCTTTAAAATTCCAAAAATATTATTTTATAACAGTGGGTAAAAGTTTTGGTGATGAAATCTTGGTTTAGATAGGCGTTATGCTAATTGCGCCGTTTATTACGAAAGTTTCTTATAAATGCGCTATTTAGCATAACTCTCATTCTAGACCTCGGATTGACGTGAAACTTTAAGGACATGCTTATAATTTAGTAAGCAAGGTTATGTTCCATTCACGTGTTCGAAATACTCGTTTTATTTTAAAAAGGCCGTCACGGTCAACTTTTAGGCGATTAACGGAAATGCGTAAAAGACTTGGACAAATTATGAACCGGTCACAGAGGGTTATACCATCATGTAACCTGGTCCTAAGAGAGTCCTAAGGCATATCTATACCTCACTAAAACGGGTCAGAACTGAAGTATTTTAGACCGGCTACGTTGACCAGAAGGTTCCCCTAATTGTGGTTCTTCTTCAGGTACTGACGGAAAGTGACTAGCACTCGAGTGGCGAGGGGTGCTGAAATGAAATTCCCCTCCTCGGGTAGACATCCGTGCTCCTGATCTTCTACGCCTTGGCGGATCTGGAATTACTGGTTGAACCAGTGGCGGTGGTGGTGGTGTAACAGCCACGAACCGCGAATCCTCAGAAGGATCCTATTGTTGTTGTTCATGGGGCGAGTAATTATGTGAAGGTGTAAAATACCAATTATATTGGTCAAACCTCGCCTGGTAGCTGTCGGGACCTTGATAGGGTGTTCCATGGAAGGATGACCCATCCGAGATCTCGATTGGATGATTGGGAGTTCCCCTTGCAGGCTCGACGGGGTCTGTATCCTCGTCCATATCCACTGCATTATCTTCAGAAAAGTGATCCTCTGGTCCTAGAGGGTTATACCCTATTGGCTCTTGGACATAATCCGCCGGATTAAACTGTCCTATGAAGAAAGGTGAAGGATCGCCATATGATCGGTGCGAAGCAGATCGCTGTAGAGGTAAAAAGGATGGTTGAGGGTTATTGGGATTATTTTGCGAATCTGGTCCAAACGAATGACGGTACGAGGGTGTTGAGCTATGCAAGGTAGAATGTCTCGCAGGTTCAAAAAGGTTTCTTCGTCTCTGTGGTTCTTCACTCCTTGTACTAGAAGGAGCTCGCGTGTTCGAAGGTCCAGCTTCGTGATCATTGTGAGTAATGATCGTTCCTCTGCCTCTTCCTCCTCTTCCTCGTCTGATTGCAGGTGGCATATTTTCCTGCTTTCAAAACTTTAAATAACAATAAACAATAAAAAGACAAACTTGGAATAACAATTCGAATTTCTCCTATGTTCTTGTCTAGACTCAAGTATGTGCAATTGTGCTATTGAGATTAAACACATTAGGATAGTGTTTAATTCACTCAATGTTGGCTCTGATACCAACCTGTCACACCCCGATTTCCACGTGTCTCACCGGTGGGCCCGGTGGGGGATTATCGTGACGTAATTGGCAACATTATAGTCAAACCACACAATATATGAATGCACAGCGGAAGCATTGTTGGGATTGAACCCTATCAGAGGAACAGATAATGTAAAGCCAAAACCGGGTCAACTCAGTGGATTCAGAATAAGCAGATGTTGATATGCATATCTCTCCCCTTGAAAGTGATTACAACAACTGATGACCTCCTATCTGCTGATCTTACTAACTGCTGACCAATAACTGCTGCTCAATTAAAGATCTGATGACGACTCAAGTCCTGCTGATTCAATCTACTGCCTTGAGTCAAGCACTGCTGATTCGGACAAGTGCTGCTGGGTTCACAGCAGTAGAAGGTTGCAGCAGTTGTTCTATAGTCTCTTATGTAATAGAATGTAATAGCAGTAGTTAACACAAGCAGTGTCTGTATAGATCAGAGGTTAGAGTTTGTTAGGAGGTTAGATGTCACTTTCATGGTGACGTCAGCTAAAGATGCTCAGTAGTTTGCAAGTGCTTATAAATAGTACAGTACTTTGTACTGTTCTATTAGCTCTTCACATCATTCGTCTTCTTTGCACGAACAAACTACTGAGCTCGGGCTGAGGGGGAGTTTGCATTCATACATCATCATTGTAATCGTGTTTGAAATAAATTCAATCATTCGGTTCTATGTGTAAAGATGTTTGATTAAAAGTATTACTCTCATTTGATTGTATACAAAGTTTGTGTTCATCTTAATTTCCGCTGCACACTCATTCATTTCCATCTTATTTTACAAACAAAAGTACAATCAAAAGGAAACTCAGATCCAACAATTGGTATCAGAGCTAGAACTGTCAAATTTGATTTAACAATCATTTTGACGTAAATAGTTCAGCTCAAAACAGTTGATACTGATCGTTTGTTCGTCGTTGAAAAACAGAGTAAGGACTAATCACCATTATAGTTGATTTTTCAGTACCTGTAAAACAACAAGAATGACGTCACAATCTCAGGACGATAAAAACAACATTGGCTCGCTTTTTAAACCACCTATGCTAAAAAGAAATGAGTACAACATCTGGCAGAGGAGGATGGGTCACATCCTTGCTCAACAAAGCACAGGTTGTTGGAAGTCTGTTATCTTTGGTCCTCATGTCCCTACAGTGCCAAGCGCTGAAGATGCTAAAAAATTTGTTCCTAAACCTGTTGAAAATTATACTGAAACGGATTATCAAAAATTTGAACTAGATGCTAAAGCATTTAGTATTGTTGCATCAGCGCTCCCCAACGAAATATATGCTGGACTGTTACATTGTAACAGTGCCAAAGAGTTGTGGGACGCACTTAAGGAACAGTTTGGAGGTACCGAAGAGGTCATAGAAAACAATAGGGAAATCCTGAACCAACAGTATGAAACATTTTGTCATGTTAAAGGTGAATCACTGACTCAACAATTTGAGCGTTTCAGTTGTCTCATCAGTGAACTGAGGCTTGTTAAGGTCACGTTTTCAAACTCGACTCAAAATAGCAGGTTCCTCAGATCACTACCAGAAAAATGGGACACAATAGCTATTGTCACCAGAACTGCACCTGAGTTCAAGGATCTGACCTTGACCCAACTCCATGGTCGACTCCTGACCTTTGAGAGGGAGTTGAACCAGAAAAGGAAGTTACAAGAGTCAGGGAAAACCATTGATGATTATTCATTCGGTAACACTGCTCTTCTGGGTCAAGAAGAATCTGGTGGTAGTGGTAAGGATCAGGGTTATGATCACTTCATTGACATAACTGCTGGTGCAAACTTCAACAACCCTGATCCTCACTCTACAGGTTATGCATTCACTGCAAATGAAAACCAGATGTCAGACAATTTAAGCTTTGAACTCAATGATTTACAGCATTTCGACCCCACTGACCTAGAAGAAATGGACATCCTGCACCAACTGGCCTTGCTAAGTGTTAGAACTAGCAAGTTTTATAAGAGAACTGGGAGAAAATTTCCAGGTCTTCATGGGAACCTAAGGGTTGGGTTGGATAAATCGAAAATCAAGTGTTACAAGTGTAACAGGTTGGGACACTTTGCTAGGGAATGTAGGAGTCAAACAACTGGTCCCATAGTTACTCACCCTAGTTCAAATCCTAGACCTCAAACTCAAAACACTGTGCACTATGCCCAATATGCCCCAGCAGCACATGTGAACACTGCTCACTATGCTGTTGCTCCTATGCCAGTGCATTATGTCCAAACAGCTGCTCCACAAATCCAATTTGTTCAAACCCCTGCTCCCCAGGCACAAGTGCAATCTGCACCTCAAACTACTGCTCCAGTAGTTACACAACCTGAACAACAAAGTTTCTTTAGTCAAGAGTTTGTTGACTGGAGCAGTATGCCTGAAAATCTTAATGATGAAAATTTTGCACTATATGCTTCAAATGATTCTTCTCACAATGAATTTTGTTTGATGGCATTAGAGTCAATACAGGAGGGGGTTGAATCTGAGGAGGAACAGCTGAAGGTTGAAACAGTGGAAGAGGTGACTGAAGCAGTGGTTACTGCTGTGACTGAAGAAATACTGCTGGGAGAAAGTTCAGGTGCCCTGATTGAACCAATGATAGATCTATGGTCTGAAGAAGACAAGAAAGATGAAAAGGCTGGTGAGGAAGAAGAGCGAGCTGATGAGGAAGAGAATCCTAAATGTGATTGTGCAATGATGGCTGCTGCCAAGGTATCACCTCAAGTTCTAGAAAAACTATGTTCTGATAATTGCATTATTGCTTTTGCTAACATCAAAGAGGTGAATGAAAACCTTAGGAACAAAATCTTAACTGATGAAGTCAAATTTGAAAGATCTTTAAAAGAACTTAAAAACAAGTTGACTGAAAAGGAAAAAGAGATTAGCAGTTTGAAAGAAGAGCAAAGCATAACCAAAACCCAACTCCAAACTATGGTAGAAAAATACCAAGTTTGCAAAAAGGAGTTAGAATCCACCCAGATCACTTGTGAAAAATGGGTGGAATCATGCAAAGGGTATGAGGTTATGCTTGAGAAACAGATAAAAAGCAATGTAAAATTTGGGGTTGGTTATAGAAAACATGATGATGAAAACACTGCTTTTGGAAAATCTGTTTCAACCACTGATGAAACTACTGAGTTCATCCCAACAAACAAGGATGGCCAAGAAGTGAAAATCACTGACAAACTTGGTAACAAAATCACACTTGACAGACCAGTGGGTCCCTCTGCATTTGAGGAGATTGAAAATCATCAATTTAAACCAAGATGGTCTGATGAGTGTGATATCCTTGAAAATTTCAAGCCAATGGACTTTACATCAACTGATGGTGTTAAGGCTCCAAAAGCTAAAGTCATTCCTCTTAAGGATATTCCAGGAGTGGTCAAAACCTCTGCTATAAAGGAGTCTGAAAAGAGGAAGAAGAAAGAGAAAATTGATAACTTGTTTTGTGAATTCTGTGAGAAGAGGAACCATCTAACAAAAGATTGTTTCCATCTAAAAGCTTATGACTTAACCAAAACAAGTGTCACTACTTCAGCTGAAAGTTGCAGTGTTTGTGGTAAAACAAACCATAAAACTCAGGCATGTGTGTACCTCAAAAACTTCAATGAAAAGAAGAATGAGTACATGGCTAAAACATCCTTGAGTTCATCAGCATCTTCACCATCTGTCAAGTTCACAAAGAAACAACCACTGTTTGTGCCAGTTCAAACAGCTGTCACAAAACAGCTGAACCAAACATCTGTCAAAAGAGATGTTCAGGTTACTGATGCACCTCCTGCCAATCAATTCAGAAAGGGCAAGGAAAAACAGTCTTACCAAAGGATTCCACACGTTTATGAGGTCTACAAAAAGCCCTCTAAACCCAGAGTGAATAGGCATCCTTTCGGTTACCAGCAGTTGATTGGGCAAGACCCCCAACAGTGGTTAGCAAGAAACAATACTAAAACTATCCAAACCCCTGACTTAACCACTGCCCATCACACTGCATCCATACCAGACACTGTTGAGACCCCATCCAAAGCCCTGTTGGCTTTGGAGTCCTTAATGAACTAATCCTTTTACTTCATGTGCAGGGAGCTTCTGCATGCTTTGATAGTCTATGGTATGTAGATAGTGGAGGCTCCAGGCACATGACAGGATGTAAAGCCCTCCTCAAAGACTTTAAAATCCATGGTGGGGGTGATATATCCTTTGGAAATAATAGTAAAGGGAAAGTTCTAGGGTCTGGAACAGTGCAATCTGGCAATGTAAAATTTGAAAATGTCAATCTAATAGACAATCTAAAATTCAACCTTCTGAGTGTGTCTCAAATGAGTGACAAAGGGTTTGGGTCATTCTTCACAAAAGACTGTTGTAGGATTGTTGGACCAGAAATGGTCAAAAAGATTGAAGCAATAATTAAAAATGGTCAAACAAAACTTGTTGCTCAAAGAAGTGGCAATGTTTATGTTGTTGACATGTCTAAAGAGTGTCCCAGAGCTGATGCCTGTCTGTTCTCAGCTGCCTCTAACAAAGAGACAGAACTTTGGCACAAAAGACTGGGACACACAAATCTTAAGACAATAACAGAAATTTCAAAAAATGGTTTGGTGAGAGGCCTGCCACAAAAATTGTTTTCATGTCCTGAACATTGCATTTCCTGTTTAAAAGGAAAACAGCATAAAAGTTCCTACAAGTCCATTGAGGAGTCCAAAACAACCCAGTGCTTGCAAATGCTACACATGGATTTGTTTAGCCCAGTTCAAGTCATGAGCCTCAAAAAGAAAAGATATTGTTTAGTTATAGTTGATGACTTTTCTAGGTTTACATGGACTTTCTTTTTGCACTCTAAAGATGAAACTGCAGGCATTTTACAAGACTTTGTGACACAGGTTGAAAAGCAATTTGATCTTCCAGTGAAAAGCTTTAGGAGTGACAATGGCACAGAATTTAAAAATAGGGAGTTGGATGCCTTCTGTGTGAAGAAAGGGATTGTAAGGCAGTACAGCATCCCTAGAACACCAGAGCAAAATGGGGTTGTTGAAAGAAAGAACAGAACTTTGATTGAGGCTGCCAGAACCATGCTTGCAGATTCAGGTTTGCCATTAACTTTCTGGGCAGAGGCAGTAAACACTGCTTGCTATGTCCAGAACAGAGTTTTAATCAACCCCATGCACAAAAAGACTGCCTATGAAATTCTGTATAAAATCAAACCACTGATCTCATACTTCAAGGTATTTGGCTGCCCATGCTTTATTTTGAACTTAAAAGATTCCATTTCAAAATTTGCAGCCAAAATTGATTGTGGTTATTTTCTGGGATACTCAACCACTGCCAAGGCCTACAAAGTGTTCAATGCACGGACCAAGGTAGTGGAGGAGACTTTGGATGTAAAGTTCAATGAACTTTCATCAATGAAAATCCCAGCAAATCCTGCTGAACTGTTTGATCTTGAAAAATTCACTTTTGAAAATACTGCTGTCAAGACTAACAGTGCAGGTCCATCAGAGGATACAACACCAGAGTATGGGTATGAAGTCATCATCCCTCAAAGGTCTGCCACAAAAGGGAAAGCATCAGTTGTTCAAAACAACTGTCAAAGCTCAACCACTGCTGCATCAACAGTTGTTGATCAAAGTAGCCCATCCACCACTGCTTCCATATCCTCAACTACTGCTGACAAAAGTCCTCAAACAGTGGATAAAAGTCAAGAGTGGTCCACTCCATTACCACCCATTCCACCACCTTTTGAAGCCACTGCTGGATCATCAAAGTCACCAGCAGTGGTTAGCTCAGATGATACACATTTGCAGCCTTCACCAACAAATGCCATCATACCATATCAAGGAGATTTAATCTTCTTGAGATCACATCCACCTGATCAAATCATTGGCAACATCAATGAAGGGGTGCTCACAAGAAGCCAAACCCAAAACATTTGTCTTTTTGCTGGTTCTCTATCACTCCATCAGCCAGTCAAGTACCAAGAGGCACTAAAAGACAACAGCTGGGTAGAAGCCATGCAAGAGGAGCTCCAACAGTTCAAGAGACAACAAGTATGGGAGCTTGTACCACTGCCAAAAGAGGTCAGTCCCATTGGCACAAAGTGGGTCTTCAAGAACAAAACAGATGAAAGGGGCATTGTTGTCAAGAACAAAGCTAGGCTTGTGGTTCAAGGTTACAGACAGGAAGAGGAGATTGATTATGATGAAACATTCGCCCCTGTTGCAAGATTGGAAGCTATCAGACTGTTCCTAGCCTTTGCTGTCAACCACAACATGAAGGTGTTTCAGATGGATATCAAAAGTGCTTTCCTCTATGGTACATTGCAAGAAGAGGTATATGTATGTCAACCTCCAGGCTTTGAGGATCCATTTTATCCTGATCATGTCTACAGGCTAAACAAAGCCTTGTATGGCCTGAAACAAGCACCAAGGGCCTGGTATGAAACTCTTTCCAACTTTCTACTCTCAAATGGTTTCAAAAGAGGTACCATTGATAAAACACTGTTTCTTAAATGGAGAGGGAAAGATTTAATGATTGTCCAAATTTATGTGGATGACATTATTTTTGGAAGCACATGTACCAAAATGTGTGAAGAGTTTAGAGAACTCATGACAGCTGAGTTTGAAATGAGTGCAATGGGTGAGCTGCAATGCTTTCTTGGTCTCCAAGTACAGCAAATGCAAAATGGAACTTTCATTCATCAAAGCAAATATGCTAAAGAACTTTTAACCAAATTTGATATGAATGATTGTAAACCATGCAGCACACCCATGGCCACAAATAAGCTGGTCATGTCTGATGAAAAGGATGAGCTGATTGACCAAACACTTTATAGAAGCATGATTGGGTCTTTACTGTACCTAACTGCATCTAGACCAGACATCATGTTTGCAACATGTGTCTGTGCAAGAAGTCAATCAGCTCCCAGAAAATCTAATCTCATTGCTGTAAAAAGGATTCTCAGATACATAAAAGGTGCTCCCACACTTGGTATCTGGTATCCAGCTAATGGGAATATCAAGCTTTCAGGTTTCTCAGACAGTGACTTTGCTGGTTGCCACACAACAAGGAAGTCCACTTCAGGAGGGTGCCAGTTTCTAGGTGATTGCTTAGTTTCTTGGCAAAGCAAAAAGCAAGCAGCAGTTTCAACATCCACTGCTGAGGCTGAATACATTGCTGGTGCAAGCTGTACAGCCCAACTCCTGTGGCTTCAAAATCAGTTACTGGATTTTGGTATCACTGCCTTAAAGACACCACTTATGCTGGATAGCCAGGCAGCAGAAAATATCATCAAAAATCCAGTTTCTCATTCTACCACCAAACACATCGACATCAGACATCACTTTGTGAGGGATTGCTATGAAAAAGGTTTGATTTCTCTGCATCATGTCCCAACTAAAGACCAGCTGGCAGATGTGCTCACAAAAGCACTTGATACAGCCACTTTTGAAAGTCTGGTCTCTAGGATTGGGATGCTGAACATGGAATAACAAGCAACATCTTGTTTTCTATGAATAAAAGCAACAAAATGTTTTTAGAAAATAAAAAATCCATCCTTAAAAATAGCTTAAAAATGAAAATTTCATTAAAATCCTTAAAAGTCTGCCATAACCACTGATTGTTCAAAAGTCTGCTCTACATCAAAAAGTCTGCCCATTGCTGAAAGGCAACCTCTGTTCTCTCATTCCTTGATAACCACTGTTGTTCAAAAGCAGTGCCTTATCCACTGATATGCTATCTACTGATAGTAAAAATCATCCACTGCCCCCTTTCCACTGCTTTCATCCGTTGCTTTCACCAAAAGTACTGTCCTTCATTTTCACCAGTGGTTGTCACGTGGGCAGTAAATAGCAGTCAGACTTTTTGTAACGGCTGCCACGTCAGCATTCACTCTCTCTCCTATAAAACTCCCCACTCACCATCCAAACAGGGTTTTACTGTCGAATTGAATTCACAAAAATTCTCTTCTCAAAGCAGTTTTTCTTTCCATCTCCCACAGAATTCCTTCGATAAATTGTTTCAAAAATCACAAAATCGAAGTCATCTGCAAAACCCACATCAAAATCCTCGAAAACAACCTCTCAAAAGGCAATCATCACTGACATTCCATTCAAAAAATCTCACAATCTCCTGGGTCTTCTCACAAAACCAGGAACCACAGATGTTTTTGATTCCATTATCACCATCTTGGCAAAATCAAAGTACAAAACTTTTCTCACCGCCGACGCACCCATCTACTTGGCAACCCAAAGGGAGTTTTGGAAGAATGCATCCCTTGAAATACAAGGAGACATTGCAACTAAAATCAAATCTTCCATAAAGGGTAAAGCTGTTCACATTACACCACAATCCATCTCCGAAGTCTTTCAACTCGATGACCAGGCAGGTAAAACTTCCTTCACCAAAAACGAGTTGCACATTGACTTCATTGAAAGAGGGTATGAAGCCACAATGCTCAATGCCCGGAGCAATTCCGCTTTCTAGACCCACCATCACATCCTCAATTCCCCCAAAAACACAACTACTGTTGGATGCAATTGACTTGAACCAGGCACTATCCAGTCCTTCTCAATCACCTGTCAATGAGAATATACCTCAACAAATGACTAGGCCTGCTGTATCATCCATTGCTAACCCACCAACAAAACCTGAGGAGGTTACACCCATCGAGTTACAAGTAACTCTTTGTGGTAATCCAAGTGAAGCAGCCACTACAACTGTTGAACCTACAGGTTTACAGTTGGGCAGTGGTTTCATTAATAAGACTTCCTTGGAGGCAATTCCTTACATAGCACCTCTGCCAACCACCAGTGGATTTATATATCCAACTGTCATCATCAAAAGGTTGTCAAGTGTTGAAGGAAGAAGACCCCAGTACCAAGAAAAAGGGGCATCAGTGGTTAGTGTTTGGAATAAATTCCCTACATCTGCCACTGATAAAACCACTGTTAGTGGGAAATCAGATGATCCCATTAAATTGGGTGATGGTTTAAAGTACCAGAAATTGACGGATCGTGTTGAAAAACTTGATAACTCTGTTGCAGAGCTCAAAAATATGCTCCAGCAGTTGTTACAGGTACAAAAGGTACAATCCACTGTTGTTCCACCTCAAGCACCTGCTCTACAACAAGCACCTGCTACAAATGAGCTCTGGAATCTCTTTCAACCTTATCTCCATCATCAGGCACAACTGGCAGATCAGCAACATGAAAAACATATTCAACAGCTGAGAAATGCTATGGAGTCTAGGTTCAAAGACACTCAGGCTGATCTAAAGGCTCTCAAAACTCAGATCCTGCACACCACTGGCACTGCTCCTCCACCAGTATTTTTCATTGATCACCTCCCTGAAGATAATGCCAAATAGGGGGAGAAAATTCAAGAATGGAGAAGAAAGGGAATAACTGATGGTCTTTACCTTGCACCAGAAAATTCAAATATGACCAAGCAGATCCCTTTGCCAGATGGTAGTAAGAAGATTGATGAGACTACAAATGCACTTGCAGAAGCACTTGCTTGTGTAAAAAGGGATAGAGAGGCCAAAAAGAAAGCCAAGGTGGATTATCCGGATCAGGGTACTTCAGGGTCAAGAGATGATGAAAATCTTTTTGATGAAAAGAAGAAGCCTACTAGAAAAGTAAGGCTACCCAAATCCATTCCGGTCAGGCGTTCAAAGTCTGTTCAAAAACCACCTCCCAAAACAGGTGTTGTAACCTCTGTTGTATCAACTGCTGTTGGTACCTCAGTAGTTTCAACATCTGCTCCCACTTCAACACACACCACCTCAACACACACTTCATCTACTGCTTTACCACCATCACCACCAAAATCACAATCACCTCCTGTCAAAAGGCAGAAGACAGCATATGTTAAAACATCTGTTGTAAAGACAACAGTGGTTGGAACACCAGTTGTTTCAACAGCTGTTAGTCTATCACAAACCACTGCTCCTACAACCACCTTTCCATCCAAAACATCATCAGTCCCTCCTCAAATAAAGAGGAGGAGGCTAACTCCTAAAGATGATGTCACTTCACCATCCCAAACATCCTCAAAACCTTTAGCCCTTGTCAATATACCAAAACCAGTTCCACTTTCTTCTGTTCCTATGCACAAACCTTTACCTCCTGCAGGTGTTCAATTTCCTCTTGAACTAGAAGCTGTCAGAGAAGAGATAAAATCCTTCTATACAGAGGATGACCCTGCCAAAAGGAGTTTGCCCTCAATCAAAGGATATCCATGGCCCAAAAACATTGATGAATATTTGAAAATAAAGGCCAAACAAGCAGAGGATATCTCACAAAGAAACTCACAAGGGAAATCTGACAAAGAAGTTTCAAGATACTACCAATATCTGCTTACACAAGTCAATTCCCTGGAACGTTTTGCAAAGAATGTTAGTCAACAAATTTCTGAAAGAGCAGCTGAAACTCTGAAGAAAGACTACATTGAAAGCATCATGTTTTACAAGAAATACAAAGGAGAGAGACACATGTACAAAGAGTGGACTATCCCAGAGCTTGAAGCTGAATCAGCCAGAATTCAAGTTATGATAAAAAGGAAAGTCACTCACACTCCTCCTGATTGGGCAAAGTTCAAAAAGAATGTACCTGAAAAGCAGTTGGAACTGAAAAGAATGAAAGAAGAATTGGTTGTTGCTGAATTTGGCACCAAAAGACAAGTAGCTAGATGGAAGGAAGATTTGGTCAGGTCAACCTACAGAAGGTTGGAGGAATTAAGGAAGAAAGATCCTAAAATCCCTCAAAAACCTGACTACCCTGAAGCAGCGGTTTCAAAAGGACCATCAAAGCTGCAAATCAGGAGATCCACTGCTCCAGCTGGTACTGCCTTTTACAAAAGAATGAGTCAAAGCCAGCTAGGTGCTGAAACAGTTCAAGATATTCTTACTGGCAATGTTGTTGTAAAAGAAGGCCTGTTAAGAACGTTGAAAGAAGAACTTTAACAAGAAAATTCTGCTCCCACTGCTCAGCCAGTGATGAACCGGCCAGCCTCTCCAAATACTTCTGCAAATAAGCATCTCCCAAGAAACCCACCAGGCTTAAAAATACAAAAGTGGGCAACTGACAAACAGACCCGCGTATTGACTTTGCTCAGGTCTGGTGGAGAAGTGAAGATAATATCAAGGGAACAAGCTCTTGGCCTGAGTCTTGAAGATTTGCAGGATCTCCTTGATCTTCCACTTAGCAGGGATGATGAAGATACAGATTCCCTTAGCTTTGAATTGCAATTTAAAGGCCAGATAAGGGAGCTGTTGATGAGGCAATATAATATCCACAATAATGAAGAGTTTTGGCATTATCTGTTCCAGGGGGAGATTTTTGGGATTGAACCCTATCAGAGGAACAGATAATGTAAAGCCAAAACTGGGTCAACTCAGTGGATTCAGAATAAGCAGATGCTGATATGCATATCTCTCCCCTTGAAAGTGATTACAACAACTGATGACCTCCTATCTGCTGATCTTACTAACTGCTGACCAATAACTGCTGCTCAATTAAAGATCTGATGAAGACTCAAGTCCTGCTGATTCAATCTACTGCCTTGAGTCAAGCACTGCTGATCCGGACAAGTGCTGCTGGGTTCACAGCAGTAGAAGGTTGCAGCAGTTGTTCTATAGTCTGTTATGTAATAGAATGTAATAGCAGTAGTTAACACAAGCAGTGTCTGTCTAGATCAGAGGTTAGAGTTTGTTAGGAGGTTAGATGTCACTTTCATGGTGACGTCAGCTAAAGATGCTCAGTAGTTTGCAAGTGCTTATAAATAGTACAGTACTTTGTACTGTTCTATTAGCTCTTCACATCATTCGTCTTCTTTGCACGAACAAACTACTGAGCTCGGGCTGAGGGGGAGTTTGCATTCATACATCATCATTGTAATCGTGTTTGAAATAAATTCAATCATTCGGTTCTATGTGTAAAGATGTTTGATTAAAAGTATTACTCTCATTTGATTATATACAAAGTTTGTGTTCATCTTAATTTCCGCTGCACACTCATTCATTTCCATCTTATTTTACAAACAAAAGTACAATCAAAAGGAAACTCAGATCCAACAACCATAAAGGTAATTATAATTCAACCATTGATTGTAATATCGATTGTATCACAAATAGTCGAATGGTATCCACAGGGGATCAAAATAATAAAAAGTATTGTTCAACAGACAAGGCATCAAAAGCTTGCGAGACTCTTTAAGATGCTAAGGAGCTATAGCCAGCCGATTACGTTTAGTACCTGCATTTAATCTTTTTGGGAAAATACGTCAGTTTACACTGGTAAATACATTCAACCGACACTTTTGTAAAATGTTTATTAAAATTGATTTGAATGCACAAGGCACAAACTCTTTTATAACTTGGGATAATTTATAATTAGATCTTGTAAAGAATTACATGTTACTATGCGTTTGGTCGCCCGAGTCGTATTGGGTTAAAGTTTAATAGACACACCACATAGTATAAAACCGTGGCGGGTAACCAACGGCTACACTTTTATAGTTATAGACATAATGCCGGGTGTACGCCTACACCGGGATGTCGAGGTCGTGGCCATTCATAAATGCTGCCAAGGATATCCGGGACATGGTCATTAAGCCCCCAAAGGCTTTAATCCAACAAAACAGTTTTTAAACGGGTCACATTGATAATACCCAACTACTAATGAGTTGGGGTCAATTGCCCGACCAAGCGGTATTTTAGATACCGTAACCCAAGCCCGTCTAACGGAAAATAAGTTAAAAGTATTTACCTTTGCAAGTATAATCCTTAATTGAATAAATCACAGATAGCTTTTACTGGTCTCCTATTCTGGAACGAAGGTTTTAAAATAACCTATTAGAATCCTAACGGGTCTTTATAATTACCGTAGCTTAGACCGGTCAGTTTCAAAGGATAGTTACGGTTTAATCGCGTGAAAGGCGAAAACCGTGAATGGAGTGTGATTTTGACCCAACAAGTTTGAAGACTTGTTTTATATGGGTGTAATAATCATACTCTGGATTTTGGGGTCAAAACAATATGGTTTGACCCGTTTCGGCTAATTTATGTAAACCAGTTACATAAGCCGAACCGTGCGCGCTAAAGGCGCAACGGGTAACCGTAAGGGTCCTACACTGTTTTCCTAAGTCAACATGCTTTAAAGAGGTTGTGGTATCAGTAGGATACCTTCCGTAATGCCCGTAACGAGTTTAAGTTAATATTATGCCCCGTAGGGGTATTTCGGTCTTTTTAAAGATTATAAAAGAGGTTTCTGAGTTCTACAGGAAATCTGAGTTTTCCGAACAGTTTATAAAGTCTAAAATACTTTATTTATAATTTAAAATCAGTGGCAACTGGAATCGGGTCAAAAGACCTTGTAGAACTCAAGTTATGGCCGAAAAGGGTATATTCGGTATTTACCGAACCGTTGCCATAACCGCAGGTTATGAGCAGGTTAAAAATAATTAAAAATCTTTAAAAATCCCAAAATATTATTTTACATCAGTGAGTAAAAGGTTTGGTGTCGAAATCCGGGTTTAGATAGGCGTTATGCTAATTGCGCTAATTAATTACTAAAGTTTCGCAATTTGCGCTATTTAGCCTAACTCATATTCTGGACCTCGGATTGACGTGAAATTTTAGGGACATGCTTAGAGATCAGTAACCAAGGTCATGATCCTTTCACGTGTCCGAAATTCTCGTTTTAAATTAAAAAGGGCGTTACGGTCAACTTTTAAGCATTTAACGGAAATGTGTAAAAGACTTGGACAAACAACGAACCGGTCACAGAGGTTTATACTATCATGTAACCTGGTCCTAAGAGAATCCTAAGGCATATCTACTTCAACCTTTAACGGGTCAGAACTGAAGTCAATGCAAAAGTCAAACTTTTGCGACTTTCGGCTCCGAACCGGGTCAAAACAATAAATGGTCGGATCAAACAAGCTTAGACTAGTTTATATACTTATTATCATGTTTTATGAGTGTTCAAACAGGTTACATATCATCTACATTACAGATTATGCAAGAATTCGCAAAATGACATTTCTGTTGACTTTTTCTAAGCACGTTTGACTCGACATTTGATCTAGTTAGAGTGGGAATCAGAGGGTGCCCTTTTAGGGGTTTAATGCCCACATGATTACCATCATATAACTATCTTTGATTCGACAAACCACTGGACCATTCGTGATTTATCGCAAAGTCAATCGTTAATTAAGACGGATTGACTTTTAGGCTAAAACTATTGAAAAATGAAACCACAAAGGGTTAGGCAACTTACAGAAGCTTAGTGCACGACTTAGAATGATAGAGGAAAGCTTTGGAGCTCCAGAAGTGAGTTAGAATGCAGGTTTGAGGTGTGATTCATTAGTGTGCAATGTAGTGCCTTTTATAGTGAATTTCCAAGCACAAGATCACTACAACTCAAGCTACAAGGGAGTATGGATGATCAGCAGGTGGCCCTTGGTGCTAGGAGGCAAGTAGAGGGCACCCATGCTTCATTTATTGCACTTTTGATCGTTCACAACTCCAAACAACAAGTCTGTCCAAAGTTTCTGCATCTGGGTGGTTCACGCGGCCCGCATTAGATTTCATGCAGCTTGTACGCGGGCCGCATGGATCTTCATGTCAGACGCGTATCCACAGATGGCTCGCGGCCCGCTTCAACTTATGTGTTTCACTCAGGCGGGCCGCCTGAGGCCTGTTTTCAAAGATTTTTAAATCTTTTGTAATGATTAACCGAATCTTTGTAATTAATAACCTGACCTTTCGGGTTTGAAGGGGTAACTTTGCGATTTGGCCCTCGGTTAATTACAATTAAGGGCCTCGTGTCTTTTACCCGCACTGTCAAGTCCCCGGTTAATTTAATTACTATCCGGAAAGCCTTAACTTTCATTGTTGACGCTTTTAACCCCTCTCGTACGAATTTGATCATAACTTTCTCGTTTTAAAACGGAACTTCGCAAATTTATATAGTACATTCTAGTGAGCGTATTTTACTGTTACAAAGCCTCGGGTTCGTCAAAGGGTCACTCAGAGGTATAATTAAACATGTTGACACAGTTAACCCCTGCAGCTTGTAATCTCTCACTTTCTTCCGCGTTTCGCTTCCGTACGATCCATGATTTATTCGTTTGAAGGTACGAGCATCGTTTAGAGTTACTATACAGTATATTTACTCTTTGTTGACATTTATAACCCTCGAATTTACATACTTTCAAGGTTTGTCAACTTTAGTCCTTTATTTAATATCTAATGCCACGTGTAAACTCATGACACGTGTTAACACATTATTGGACACAAAATTTCGAGGTGTTACATCCTCACCCCCTTAAAATAAATCTCGACCCGAGATTTACTCAAACAAATAAGGGTATTTCTCTTTCATCGTGGCTTCAACTTCCCACGTGAATTCGGGACCTCTACGGGCATCCCACTTGACCTTTACTATAGGTACATGCTTCCTTTGAAGCTTCTTCACCTGTCGATCTTCAATCGACAAAGGCTTTTCCACAAATTTCAAGCTCTCATCTATATGCACATCTGTGTGTGGGATCACCAATGATTCATCAGCGAAGCACTTCTTTAGATTGCAGATGTGGAACACATTATGAATTCCATTGAGCTCCTCCGGTAAGTTTAGCTTATAGGCAACTGACCCGACCCGTTCAATAACCTCGAAAGGTCCTATGTATCTCGGGCTTAGTTTGCCTTTCTTACCGAAATGCATCACCCCCTTCCAGGGTGATACTTTAAGTAGCACCTTTTCACCTACTTCGAAGTGAAAATCTTTACGCTTTGGATCCGCGTAACTCTTCTGCCTATCTCGGGCAGCTTTGAGACGGTCTCGAATCTGGACAATCTTGTCCGTCGTCTCGAAGACTATCTCTGGTCCTGATAACTGGACATCTCCAACTTCCGCCCAACAAACAGGCGATCGACACTTTCTACCGTATAATGCCTCGAAAGGCACAGCCTTTATGCTGGTATGGTAGCTATTGTTGTAGGAGAATTCGATTAGTGGTAGGTTCTTATCCCAACTACCTCCCAAATCGATATCACATGCATGCAGCATGTCTTCCAACGTTTGAATAGTACGCTCACTCTGACCGTCTGTCTGAGGATGGTAAGCCGTACTAAAATTCAGACGTGTGCCCAAAGATTGCTGGAAACTTTTCCAGAAATGGGACGTGTATCTAGTATCCCGATCAGAGATAATAGACACAGGTATGCCATGCAAGGCTACAATCTTATCAACATATAACTGGGCTAACGTGTCGGAGCTATAAGTCTCCTTGATGGGTAAGAAATGCGCTGATTTAGTCAGCCTATCAACGATAACCCATATTGTGTCATTTCCTTTCCTTGTCTTGGGTAACTTGGTAATAAAATCCATAGTTACACATTCCCACTTCCATTCAGGAAGTTCAGGCTGTTGTAGCAAGCCAGATGGCTTTTGATGCTCAGCCTTGACTTGCGCACAAGTTAAGCATTTAGCTACATAAGCGGCTACAGACTTTTTCAAGCCTATCCACCAATAATTTGCCTTAAGATCCTGATACATCTTATCAGCTCCAGGATGGACAGAATATTTGGAACTATGGGCTTCCTGGAGGATAACATCCCGTAGTCCTCCATAAATAGGAACCCATATTCGCCCATTCAATCGTAAAATTCCGTCCTTGCTAAGAGTTAACTGCTCCTCAGTTACTCCTAACTTTTCTTTAGGATAGTTAGCTTCCAACACAGCTTCTCGCTGTGCAGCTAACAACCTTTCCATCAGATTATTCTTTACTTCAATGCTCTTGGCATTGATTCGGATGGGTTTCACCCTTTCCTTTCTACTTAAGGCATCAGCGACTACATTCGCTTTGCCGGGATGATATCTGATTTCACAATCATAATCATTTAAGGTCTCCATCCAGCGGCGTTGCCTCATATTTAATTCCTTCTGATTAAACAGATGTTGAAGGCTCTTGTAATCAGAATAGATCACAAACTTGATACCATACAGGTAATGCCTCCACAGTTTTAGTGCGAACACAACGGCACCCAGCTCTAAGTCATGAGTGGTGTAATTCTTTTCGTGCACCTTTAACTGTCTCGAAGCATAGGCAATAACCTTGCCTTTCTGCATGAGCACACATCCCATGCCGGTGTGTGATGCGTCGCAGTAAACTACGAACTCCTCGGTACCTTCCGGTGGTGTCAGCACAGGAGCGTTGCTCAGCTTTTGCTTTAGAATATCAAAGGACTCTTGCTGCTTAGGGCCCCAAACAAACTTTATCTTCTTCTTGGTTAGGGAAGTTAAGGGCGCAGCAATCCTTGAAAAATTTTCAATGAATCGCCTGTAGTATCCTGCTAATCCCAGGAAACTACGAATCTCTGTAGGCGTCTTCGGCTCTTGCCAATTCATGACAGCCTCAACCTTAGCGGGATCCACCTGGATTCCACGCTCGCTGACAACGTGTCCTAGAAATTGGACTGCTTGTAGCCAGAATTCGCACTTGGAGAATTTGGCATAGAGTTTCTCATGATGTAGCAGTTTGAGAATACAGCGAAGGTGTTTCTCATGGTCAGCTCGGTTCTTCGAGTATATAAGAATGTCGTCGATGAAAACGATGACGAATTTGTCTAAGTACGGCTTGCAGACGCGATTCATGAGATCCATGAACGCAGCCGGTGCATTTGTGAGCCCAAAAGGCATCACTAGGAACTCGTAGTGACCGTAGCGAGTCCTAAATGCAGTTTTATGCACGTCTTCATCTCTGACTTTCAGTTGATGGTAGCCTGACCTCAAGTCAATCTTCGAAAAGTAACTTGCCCCTTGTAACTGATCGAACAAATCGTCGATCCTCGGCAAGGGATATCTATTCTTTATCGTGACCTTATTAAGCTCGCGATAATCGATGCACAGACGCATCGATCCGTCCTTCTTCTTAACAAACAGGACAGGTGCTCCCCAGGGAGACAAACTAGGTTTGATGAAACCTTTAGCCAGTAGTTCATCCAGCTGGGTCCTTAACTCCTTCATCTCGGTTGGTGCTAGCCTGTAAGGTGCTCTAGCAATAGGTGCTGCTCCAGGGATGATATCAATCCTGAATTCCACTTGCCTATTGTTAGGACTGGATTTTTATGACTTATGATCCTTACATGTGATCCTAACCAGTGATCCTTGTTTCTTTGGCAGATAGTGATCCTCAGAAGAATTCCAGGATCAGGATCACGGAGTATCCTAGGGATCCTCATACTAACGGTTGTTCTCTTTGGATTTAATGTTATCTTGCAGGAATTTCGAGTAGGATCCGCTCTTCACAACGTAAACAAGGAACCTGTCACGCTACTTTGGCATGTGCATAATCAAAGATGGACGTTGTGGACGATATGGAAACTCAGCATAATTTAAGGGCGATAATTTAGGCTAGATTTTCTTCTATTCCTAAAGGGGTAACGAGCTAATAGTTAGGTTATTTACCTAAAATACGAACATTTACACTTGTATAAGTAGCACTCTTCCACATTCGGAAGACACAACACACTTCCCACACGCTTTGACACACGATACTATAGTGATCCTTGTACTTAGCTCGTTACCATCCGAAGTTGTAACCTTTATTTGTTATATTGAAGTTTGGTGATCGGTAGTTTCCATCACCCGAGGTTTTTTATGCCGGAGATCATTCATTGATCAAGGGCTTTTTCCTCGTATAAATCCTTATGTCACTTGTGCATTTTACGTTTAAGTGATCCTTTACTTTGTTCATCATACCAAGCATCATTCCCCGTTTACATAAAGTTTGGTTGCATTATCTTTAAGTGATTTTTGACCAAAACAGTTTGGCGCCCACCGTGGGGCAATTGGTGCTTCATTCATAAGAAAACTTTTCTGTTGGTGATCATTCCGGAAGTGTAGCATGGCTTCATCGTTGAAGAATACTTCCACAGCGATGTCTGCAGTCAATTCATCTAATGGCATTCCACCTTTGCCTCCACCACCAGCTGGATCTCAGAAAAATGCTGAGAAGAGACCAACTCCTATCTCCTCTAAACCATCATCTTCTGCTCTAACTTCTTCTGTTCCCAGTACTAGTGATATATTTACTTTGATTTTGCAGATGAGGGATCGTATGCAGCAGCAGGATGAAACTAATGACAGGATCCTCAGAGAAATCGGAGATCTCAAAAGGCAAAAGAAAACGGCAGAGGATCATTCCCCACTGATGCCCAAATCTTTGAATTTTGATACTCCAATGATTACTTCTCAACCATCAGAGGTCCCAGGCATTCAACATATGTGTGGATCAAGAGGAGTGCATTTCGGCCCAGCAGCAATGACTCAGGCACCAGGATCATATTTCCAACCGGCAGGATCCTACACTCAGCATATGGGATCCCTCATGAGCTTAGGATCCTCCATTGTTCCAGGATCATCCCAGGTTCAAGGATCCTCCTTTGTTCCAGGATCATCCCAGGTTCAAGGATCCTCCTTCGTTCCAGGATCATCCCAGGTTCAAGGATCCTCCTTCGTTCCAGGATCATCCCAGGTTCAAGGATCCTCCTTCGTTCCAGGATCATCCCAGGTTCAAGGATCCCTTCAGATACCAGGATCCTTGAAGAATTTGCAAACAGGAAGTCTAGATGTCCATCAAGGAGATTTTATTCCAATGCAAACCATTGCTTCCACTGGTCCCTCCATCATCCCAGAATCCCAGCAACATGGATTCACATCCAATGTTCCTAACTTGAACCCGATGGGAGGTAACACTTTTAATAATTCTTATACCACTAACCATGGATTCATGCAGGATACAGGTATCAATCATGCTATGGCCAGAGAACTACAAAAACTGAAGGATATGATATCAAGTGTCCCAGGGGTAGTCAAACCTATCCCGGAGATTGCAGATGGAAGCCATAAGGTATCTCGTTTTGCACCACCAATCTGTGATGCTGAGGTACCCAAAAGGTTCCATATCCCTACTATGAAGCTGTATGATGGTACAACGGATCCTGAGGAACACATAGCACAATACAGGGAAAGGATGGAGATCAATCCAATTCCAGAAAAGCTAAAGGAAGCATGCCTGTTAGGGCTGGATTTTTATGACTTATGATCCTTACATATGATCCTAACCAGTGATCCTTATTTCTTTGGCAGATAGTGATCCTCAGAAGAGTTTCAGGATCAGGATCACGGACCGTCACAGGGATCCTCATACTAACAGTTGTTTTCATTGGATTTAATGTTATCTTGCAGGAATGTCTGGCAGGATCCGCTCTTAGCAACGTAAACAAGGGACTCGTCTTTACAACTTTGGCATATGCTTAATCAGAGATGAACGTTGTGGACGATATGGAAACTCAGCATAATTTAAGGGCGATAATTTAGGCTAGATTTACTTTTATTCCTAAAGGGGTAACGAGCTAATAGTTAGTCTATTTACCTAAAATAGGGCCACTCACACTTGTATAAATAGCTCTCTTCCACATTCGGAAGACACAACACACTTCCCTCATGCTTTGGCACACGATACTCTAGTGATCCTTGTTTACCATCCGAAGTTGTAACCTTTATTTGTTATATTGAAGTTTGGTGATCGGTAGTTTCCATCACCCGAGGTTTTTTATGCCGGAGATCATTCATTGATCAAGGGCTTTTTCCTCGTATAAATCCTTGTGTCACTTGTGCATTTTATATTTTAGTGATCCTTCACTTTGTTCATCATACCAAGCATCATTCCCCGTTTACATAAAGTTTGGTTGCATTATCCTTGTGTGATTTTTGACCAAAACAGTTTGGCGCCCACCGTGGGGCAATTGGTGCTTCATTCATAAAAAGTTTTTCTGTTGGTGACCATTCCGGAGTGTTGCATGGCTTCGTCGTTGAAGAATACCTCCACAGCGATGTCGGCAGTCAATTCATCTACTGGCATTCCACCTTTGCCTCCACCACCAGCCGGATCTCAGAAAAATGCTGAGAAGAGACCAACTTCTATCTCCTCTAAACCATCATCTTCTGCTCTAACTTCTTCTGTTCCCAGTACTAGTGATATATTTACTTTGATTTTGCAGATGAGGGATCGTATGCAGCAGTAGGATGAAACTAATGACAGGATCCTCAGAGAAATCGGAGATCACAAAAGACAAAAGAAAACGGCAGAGGATCATTCCCCACTGATGCCCAAATCTTTGAATTTTGATACTCCAATGATTACTTCTCAGCCATCAGAGGTCCCAGACATTCAATATGTGGGTGGATCAAGAGGAATGCATTTCGGCCTAGCAGCAGTGACTCAGGCATCAGGATCATATTTCCAACCGGCAGGATCCTATACTCAACATATGGGATCCTTCATGAACTCAGGATCCTCCTTCGTTCCAGGATCATCTCAGGTTCAAGGATTCTCCTTCGTCTCAGGATCATCCCAGGTTCAAGGATCATCCTCCGTTCCAGGATCATCCCAGGTTCAAGGATCCTCCATCGTTCCAGGATCATCCCAGGTTCAAGGATCCCTTCAGATACCAGGATCCTTGAAGAATTTGCAAACAGGAAGTCTAGACGTCCATCAAGGAGATTTTATTCCAATGCAGACCATTGCTTCCACTGGTCCATCCATTATCCCAGAATCCCAGCAATATGGATTCACACCCAATGTTCCTAACTTGAACCCGATGGGAGGTAACACTTTTAATAATTCTCTTACCACTAACCATGGATTAATGCAGGATACAGGTATCAATCATGCTATGGCCAGAGAACTACAAAAACTGAAGGATATGATATCAAGTGTTCCAGGGGTAGTCAAACCTATCCCGGAGATTGCAGATGGAAGCCATAAGGTATCTCGTTTTGCACCACCAATTTGTGATGCTGAGATACCCAAAAGGTTCCATATCCCTACTATGAAGCTGTATGATGGTACAACGGATCCTGAGGAACACATAGCACAATACAGGGAGAGGATGGAGATCAATCCAATTCCAGAAAAGTTAAAGGAAGCATGCTTATGCAAAGGATTTGGATCCACTCTTACTGGATCAGCTCTTAAATGGCTGCTAAGTCTTCCCCCTTACTCTATTACTTCATTTGCTAATTTAGTTAATTTATTCAATAATCAATTCTCTTGTAGTAGAAAATTTGAAAGGTTGACTAGTGATTTATATAGGGTAACTCAGGGTCATAATGAATCATTAAGGGATTACATAACCAAGTTTAGTAAAGAATCCTTGGACATTCCTAACTTGGATATGGCCACAGCTGTTGAGGCCTTCAAGATGGGATTGCTGAAGGATTCATTGTTCTATGATGATCTTGTTATGACACCATGCAGGAACCTAGATGAAGTAAGAACTCGGGCACTCAGGTTCATCCGGCTAGAGGATGACAAGAGGATCCAGGAGAGACAAGCAGGATCCTCAAAGCCAGAAAAACAAGGATCCTCTTTCAAAAGCAACAGATTCAAATCCTACAATAGGAATGACAACCAGAACGTGCATGCTGTTGACCAAGAAGAGGACGATGAGGATTATCCTCCAATTTCTGAATATTGTTTTTCCGTTGATAATCATGAACTAATCCTTGCAATGCAGAATCTAGGAGAAAAAGTCAGATGGCCCAGAAAAAACGACAAACCAACTGGAACTAAAGACAAATCGAAGTGGTGTGCATACCACGAGGATTTTGGGCATTTAACCGAAGAATGCATCGCATTAAGAAAGGAAATTGGATATCTGCTAAGCAAGGGGCATCTAAAAGAGTTGTTGGGAAGAAAAAAGCAAAGGACTCAGGATCCTGAGAGGATCCCTGAGAAAGCTCCAGCTCCTCCGGCAGATGCACAAGTAATCAACTTTATTTCTGGAGGATCAGACATATGTGGTACATCCTTCTCGGCAGCTAAAAGGCATGCAAAGGAAGCTAAAATGGATAACGGAGAAAGACCTATTCGAACATCAAGTGTCTCGGAAGGAAAAGTTATAACCTTTGATGAGGATGATAGAATTAACATCCAGGATCCTCATCATGATAGTCTAGTCATCACTCTCTTTATCTCTAACCATTTTGTCCGCAGGATCCTTATCGACGGAGGAAGCTCAGTAAACATTATCCAGCTTGATGTTCTGAAGAAGATGGGTATCCCTGAATCAGATATCACACCAAGATCCTCCGTGCTTGTGGGATTTAGTGGCGAAACTAAGAAAACTTTGGGGGACATCAAACTCCCAATCTATGTGGAAGGATTACATAATTATCAAAAATTTTGTGTTATTGACTGTTTGTCTTGTTGTAATGTTATCCTTGGCAGACCCTGGATACATGATATGAAGGCAGTCCCATCCACCTACCATCAATGTGTGAAGCTCCGTAGCCCATGGGGAATAATCAAGATCGACAGTGATCAGCAGGAGGCTAAGGATTGTTACACCTCGTCAATGAAACCAGC